>NC_047016.1:6610198-6752514 GCF_902652985.1 Pecten maximus
CCACACACCACCACGTTGTACAGACTCATTCTTCAGTTCCACTACAGGTAAACCTTTATTATTTTGTCCCCAACCACCGTCACGTTGTACTGACTCATTCTTCAGTTCCACTACAGGTAAACCTTTATTATTTTGTCCCCACCCACCGTCACGTTGTACAGACTCATTCTTCAGTTCCACTACAGGTAAACCTGTATTATTTTGTCACCGCCCCACCGTCACGTTGTACTGACTCATTCTTCAGTTCCACTACAGGTAAACCTTTATTATTTTGTCCCCACCCACCATCACGTTGTACTGACTCATTCTTCAGTTCCACTACAGGTAAACCTTTATTATTTTGTCCCGTCCCAACATCACCTTATACATGCCAGCATCCCAAACAGACAGAAAACGTATGGCGACAGTTGGTACTTTTAAATCTAAATAACGCTGAGGGGTCTAATCTAACAGGGATTCAGTATTAATGTATTTATTGTGTATCACGTTCTTTGATGTATAAAAACTTGTATTTACGTTTGATCTGAAGATAATAACAAAGTTATGAACCTTTTAGATGAGCATCATTTTAATGGGACGGGGTTCACTTCTAACGACAACACAAACGTTGCAAAACGTTTTCATAGGAAAAATAAATCATTTCCATGCAATATTTGTTTTATGATAAAATCAAATGTAATTTTCGATTTTGAGATCTATATAAACTTGACCATTTACATAATTTCAGATTATTTGAACACATTTCTGCAAACCTAATACCTCATTTAAAATCATGTATATCAATTATTGTGTTGACACAACTCGCTCCATTGGACCATATGTTAATTCTAAGTGTCATTTTAGATTTTAAATGAAGATAAGCGAAAGCTTGATTTCGAAAAAAACACCAAAAGACCGCTTAAACCTGCCTAGTCCTAAGTATTTGAAAACAACACACAACAGAATTCGGACATACGATTAATTGTGGAGCGTTCAGGATTAGTGGCACCCAACACACTAACCACACAAATGCGTCAGGTTTCCATACACGTATTCTACAGATTCCTGATTAGATATTTAGAGAGATTCTTAGCAAAATTACAAGAATTTCAGAAATGCGTACAAATATATATATTAATTAACATTAATTTTTGTTGCAATGCATTCAGTTCTTATCCATGGTTTACGAAAAAGTCAGCATGACATCGGACTGTGACCAATGGCCTAATTTGTTTTTTATTTCATATGAGGCCGAGTTCATCAAGAAATTTAGCAGAAAACATGGTAACTTCTGTTTATTTTATACCAGGCTGAATTCATCAAGGAATTTAACAGTCAATTCTGGTTTTTATACGAAACTGAATTCATCAAGGAATTTTACAAAACACAAAAGCCTTACATAATTCTTTAGAATGATATTGAGATAACCCATGATGACATTAAATAACGAGTGATCACCACGTCGATAGTATAGACGTGGGGAAAATGACACCACAACTACTTACAAATGGACCTCAATCTGTACTACTTAAAACGCAGCCAGCAAGGACAGATAACATGTTAAGCTGTTTGGTAGCTCTGTCGAAATTGTCCTTTTTTCAACCGCCGTCTTTCCCATTCTTGATAACGACGCCCTTTCACGTTCTTTTAAAACGTTTTATAATCAACATCTAGATCTTCTGAAATTTCTGTTGATCAGTTAGCATTGTTAAGTTTAAATAAGTCACTGCCTCAGTTTTCACTTAGTCAAATAATATCGGTTTAACGTCCTCGCAACACTCAGGGTCATATGAGGCCCGGATTTCACTTAGAGGTCATGAGATCACTTAGAGGTCACGAGATCACTTAGAGAATGGGCAAAGATGATTGATATCAAGTAATGGGCCCAGATACGATGAGTGATGGTAAAGAAATGGGTCAACATCAGATGATTTCTGGTAAGGAATGGGCCAATTTATGATGACTTATGCTAAGGATCTTATGCTTGATCAAGATACGATGAGAGATGGTAAATGAATTGGCCAAGATGCGATGACAAGGATACGGTAGGTGATGGGAAAGGGACAAGGATACGATCACTGATGATAAAGAGATTAGGACACGATGAGCGATGGTAAAGGAATGGACTAGGACACGATGAGTGATGGTAAAGGAATGGACTAGGATACGATGAGTGATGGTAAAGGAATGGACTAGGATACGATGAGTGATGGTAAAGGAATGGACTAGGATACGATAAGTGATGGTAAAGGAATGGACTAGGATACGATGAGTGATGGTAAAGGAATGGACTAGGATACGATGAGTGATGGTAAAGGAATGGACTAGGATACGATGAGTGATGGTAAAGGAATGGACTAGGATACGATGCGAGACTGGGGCATCTACAATAATGTGGGAGGCTGGGGCATCTATGATTATGTGGGAGGCTGGGGTATCTATGATTATGTGGGAGGTTGTGGTATGTATGATTATGTGGGAGGCTGGGATATGTACGATTATGTGGGAGGTTGGGAGTATGTACGATTATGCGAGTGGCTTGGGTATCTATGATTATGTGGGAGGCTGGGGTATGTACGTTTATGTGGGGACTTGGGTATCTATGATTATGTGGGAGGCTGGGGTATGTACGATTTTGTGGGAGGCTGGGGTATCTATGATTATGTGGGAGGCTGGGGTATGTACGTTTATGTGGGGACTTGGGTATCTATGATTATGTGGGAGGCTGGGGTATCTATGATTATATGGGGACTTGGGTATCTATGATTATGTGGGAGGCTGGGGTATGCAATATACTGGTAGATCTGATTATTGCGAGGTTTGTACGAGAGACACTTCCAGTAAAAAGATCTAGTTATTTCTGGGTTTGTACAGGAGACATGTCCTGGAAGTTAATTTAATTATTTCTAGGATTAATGGGATTAACATGTTCTCTTCTTTTGGAGTTTCGATGCTAAAAGGGAATGTAAAAAACAAACCCCAACAATACCATAATATAAGATTCCTTTTTGAAAATTTATTTACACAATTTTCATTTTTATCATCTTTGCTATTTATATGTTGGCTTATATTCAATGAATTCATAAATGCTGTCTTGAAAGACACTTAACACAGACTTGTCAGAATCATATTGCACCACAATGGCAGTTCTTGGAACACTGGTACATTTAATACCATTCCTGTTTTTGTTGATTAAAAATTAAGACAATACAAACAGGTATGTCCACGTGATTCCCTACTGATCAAAGTCGAACTCCAGTGATGATTCCAAACCTTTGTCACTCACCCAATGTCAAAACATGTGCAAATTGTTCCTTGACTTTTGTGAAGTGCGAACCTTCCCAGAAAACCTTACCACATTTCTGACACACATAAAATAAGTCCACTTTTTCCAGTATGCCTTCAGGTACTGTCTCAATATGTATTGGAGCACCATTTGTCGCTACAGACACATTGGTCCAGTTAACACCATAGCTGGCTAAATCCTTCATACATAACATGTCAGCTTCTGACATAGAGCTAGGATTAGCAATGTTCATCAACATCTGGACCCGGGACCCTGTCACGGACGACTGTTGTTGCTTCCTGAACCATAATTGTCGGGTCTGTTTCTGTGGTATTTTAAGGTACTGGTCACCATTACACACCTGTAACAGTCAACGACTATCTTAGTTATATACTGGTCACCATTACACACCTGTAACAGTCAACAACTATCTTAGTTACTAACCCTGTACACCAATTACATTTCATGCAATTTCTTATCAAATCTTTTACATTCACTTTTCAATGTTTAGGGAAAAACCTCAGGTTACAGCTTACACATATAACAGCTGATTTGAATGGAAATAGTATGTCAGAAAAGGGGTAGGAAAGAGGTATGTGGAACTAAAATGTGGATGTGCTTATTATAAAGGATTCCTACTAATAAATTAATATAATTTCTTCAATGTAAAACATGCTTTCCTATTAAAGTATCTGAAGTTTAAAAGTGTAAAATCTTAGTGGAAGCATCAAGATAAGAATTGGTACATAAGGACACTGACCCTCACTAACCTGACAGCGACTGAAGATGTCCTCAGTTTTCACCTTCACCCCAAAGTGTTCCATGACTTCTATCACCTGTTCCCTTGCAGTCACACTCTGTACACAGTAACACATGTGTTCCCCAACATGTGACCGCACCTGTGATGTATACAGCACTAGCTTATTTCTCATATTACTGTGTTATACATTCGGAAGTGTTGAAAGCCAAACTGAATATGAAAATGATGTCATTCGCATAACCTACGTAAACTTGATATTCCATTCCAACACAGACAAGTATTTACAATTCAAGATCAGTAGATAAACATGATACTGTAAATGATAATTGTAATCCATTTTGTTATAATAAACATTTCTTTATGAGTTTAGAGGTATGGGAAGTTGGCTTGCTGATAAGATATATACCATTATATAAGGGTTTCCGCTGGTTAGCACAATTCTGTTCTGCATTCTGCATATCTATAAGAAAAGAAGGCCAAATTCCAATGACATTATGTAAATAAATGAAAACATTATGTAAATAAATTAAACAGTTAACCAGTACAAAGCTATAAAATATTTCTCAGTTACATTTGTATTATGTTTTTATCATAGACCTGATAATTTTCCTATAAAGGAAATGTGTTCTATGTCGGTAGAGGATCATAGCGTGGATACATAATGGAGTTGAACAGTCTTATCATGGAAGACAAATCAAATTAAAATAGAAGTTATTAGCAACAGAAACTATGTATTTGCCAAATTTGTCATATATCAGTATACAGTGGACCCGCGATAATCTGGACAACTGACAATCCGGATGGAAATGTCCGGGAACGGAATTCCGTAACATTATTTGTATTCACCAGTCTGGAAATTCGGATTCCGAATCCAGAACTCCATTTCCGGAATGGAATGTTATTTCATTAGTAAAATTCCCGCAGTAATTTGGACGATTTTTCTCACCTCACTCTTTTGCGACAAATTTATTTACAAAGTCGACGAAATCTGACAGTCCGAAAAAATGGTGATCTGGACTGCTTGGGCTGGGAACAAAGGAGCCCGGATTATTGAGGGTCCACTGTATGCTTGCTATATTGTCAAGGTGTGACATGGCCTTATAAGGTATAGATTAAGCATTAATTACATCCAGTCTTTGGGAAGTTTACAGAACATTTGTTTAGTGCTTATGAAAATACATTTGATCCTGGGCCTAAAATTTAATATATAAATTCAATAACAAAAAACAGTCAAACATACTGACCTCAATGGTTCTGTCATGGTCCTCATGGTTCTCTAGGATGTAGACATCTACTCCACAACTCCTCAGCTGGCGACCTAGTCCCTGTAACATGGAGTCCACTACGACCTTGAGCTGCCCGGGGGACATGTGGTGACTGGGGCCTGCTCCCCGAGGGTGTGGGGAAGTATACTTCAAACAAAACATACATAGGTATCAAGATGGCTGGTAATACACTATTACTACCCATGATATTTTCATGTGAGAGCAATATTTCTAAACTGTTTGAATTTCATTATGTTTTTTTTCAGGATACATGTGTAATAAAAGAGATTATACCATACTTGATCAAGCTTGTGAAAATTTCCCTTTAGCCCTAGTGGTAGCATGCAATCCTAGAGAGGCAGAAGTCACTAGTATAAGCAATGAGGGCACTGTATATATCATTACTCATTCCTATGCTATAGTTCTTAGATATCTACCACTACAGTAATAGAAATAGACAGTCCAATGTTTCATACATACCTGGGTGGTCTTTGGAGATTTGTTTTTATATGGAAACTTTTGACCTTTAGCCTTGGCCTTCATCTTGTCTCGCTTGCTTGCCTTCATCCACTTCATGCTCACAGGAGGTTCCATGTCAAAGTTCATCTTTAACTTCTGTGCTTGTCTGATCAGTTCGTCATACACTTCCAGTAGAACATGGGCATCCAATGCTGGAATAGCCACACATATACTATACAACCATCCATGTGTACAGTTATACAGGTAGTGTGTACTGTCATACAGGTTATGGGTACAGTCACAGTCATACAGGTAATGTGTACAGTCGTACAGGTAATGTGTACTGTCATACAGGTAATGTGAACAGTCGTACAGGTAATGTGTACAGTCATACAGGTAATGTGTACAGTCGTACAGGTAATGTGTACAGTCGTACAGGTAATGTGAACAGTCATACAGGTAATGTGTACAGTCATACAGGTAATGTGTACAGTCATACAGGTAATGTGTACAGTCGTACAGGTAATGTGTACAGTCATACAGGTAATGTGTACAGTCGTACAGGTAATGTGTACAGACGTACAGGTAATGTGTAGTCATACAGGTAATGTGTACCGTCGTACAGGTAATGTGAACAGTCGTACAGGTAATGTGTACAGTCGTACAGGTAATGTGAACAGTCGTACAGGTAATGTGTACAGTCATACAGGTAATGTGTACAGTCGTACAGGTAATGTGTACAGTCATACAGGTAATGTGTAGTCATACAGGTAATGTGTAGTCATACAGGTAATGTGTACAGTCGTACAGGTAATGTGTACAGTCATACAGGTACTGTGTACAGTCGTACAGGTAATGTGTACAGTCATACAGGTAATGTGTACAGTCGTACAGGTAATGTGTACAGTCGTACAGGTAATGTGTACAGTCATACAGGTAATGTGTAGTCATACAGGTAATGTGTAGTCATACAGGTAATGTGTACAGTCGTACAGGTAATGTGTACAGTCGTACAGGTACTGTGTACAGTCATACAGGTACTGTGTACAGTCGTACAGGTAATGTGTACAGTCGTACAGGTAATGTGTACAGTCGTACAGGTAATGTGTACAGTCGTACAGGTACTGTGTACAGTCATACACTCAGGTAATATGTACAGTCAGACAGTTCACATCATCCAACCTACCTGCATAAGTGATTTGAGCTGGCCGTAATGGTCTCCGTTCCCAATTTGACATCTGTTCCGTTTTACTAAGAGGCCTCCCAAGTGTCTGTCTCACTAATTCACTCAGACCACGTGCTTCTTTCTTGGGGAACTTGATGTTTACTCCACTGTCACAGTCTTCTAATGGAGCATCTTCTTCGTCGGACTGTCCCGTCTCGGGGAGTAGGTTTACCGTTTTATCTATAACCTATAGTGAAGTAGGAGTTGGTAATTGTATATACAGGCAGGCTGAATAAAGCCGAGGTCAAGGCCAGGTCAATTTCTCATCAAATATCATATATAATGCAAAAGTACATGTTTTTAGCAGTTAACTTATTTTTGTACTTTTGATGTAACCATGATAAACTATGATTGTGCTAATTGGAATTTTTATTACTGTTATTAAATATTTCGTTGTATTGGCATATCATCTATAGCTAAATTGAAAAAAGCTGAAAAGGTCGGAAATGTAACAATAATGTTCTCTACCTTCTGAGCAACTTTCTCTAACTCCACAACACGACACATATGTGAAAGGTTTTCTTTCAGGAAGGGAAACATCTTAACAAACATCTGAAAATCTGAGTCTAGTCCATAACCTGAAAATCAATAATTTGTAACACAAATCACAATTTCAGAATTTGCAATCACAATATAAGCTAGAAATTATAACAATTATGATAATATATAAATGATTTAATATACAACATTTACCCTTGGATGTGACTCCCTAGTGATGTCATGGTATATTGTTTGTGCATTTAGTTGCAATTAAATAATTCCCAGTGCTCAGTATACTCCAAGAATGAAGGATTTGTTTTTAGAGTTTCAATGAATTTGTTTTCTTCAACCTGAAGTGTCATTAAAGGTTGGAGTTCTACTAAATTATTCATGGTTAACGAAATATCCACAAAATAAAAGGTACTCATTCACAGGATGGAATGATAATGTCATATTTGGGTCATTCATGTCTGTACATGGAAATATGTCAAATATATAACTTGGTCTACTGCTTTAACTTATCCGTGTTTTACTGTTATGTTTATTACAATGTGGTAGGTAATCAACATGTAACACCTGAACAACGCTACCCTCTGTACATATTTACCTAGTTTGAGTATGGCTGGATTACAGAAGACACACGCCCTCTGTACATATTTACCTAGTTTGAGTATGGCTGGATTACAGAAGACACATGCCCTCTGTACATATTTACCTAGATTGAGTATGGCTGGGTTACAGAAGACACATGCCCTCTGTACATATTTACCTAGATTGAGTATGGCTGGATTACAGTAGACACACGCCCTCTGTACATATTTACCTAGTTTGAGTATGGCTGGATTACAGAAGACACACGCCCTCTGTACATATTTACCTAGTTTGAGTATGGGTAGATTACAGAAGACACACGCCCTCTGTACATATTTACCTAGTTTGAGTATGGCTGGATTACAAAAGACACATGCCCTCTGTACATATTTACCTAGTTTGAGTATGGGTAGATTACAGAAGACACACGCCCTCTGTACATATTTACCTAGTTTGAGTATGGCTGGATTACAGAAGACACACGCCCTCTGTACATATTTACCTAGTTTGAGTATGGCTGGATTACAAAAGACACACGCCCTCTGTACATATTTACCTAGTCTGAGTATGGCTGGATTACAGAAGACACACGCCCTCTGTACATATTTACCTAGTTTGAGTATGGCTGGGTTACAGAAGACACACGCCCTCTGTACATATTTACCTAGTTTGAGTATGGCTGGATTACAGAAGACACATGCCCTCTGTACATATTTACCTAGTTTGAGTATGGGTAGATTACAGAAGACACATGCCCTCTGTACATATTTACCTAGTTTGAGTATGGGTAGATTACAGAAGACACACGCCCTCTGTACATATATACCTAGTTTGAGTATGGCTGGATTACAAAAGACACACGCCCTCTGTACATATTTACCTAGTCTGAGTATGGCTGGATTACAGAAGACCCACGCCCTCTGTACATATTTACCTAGTTTGAGTATGGCTGGATTACAGAAGACACACGCCCTCTGTACATATTTACCTAGATTGAGTATGGCTGGGTTACAGAAGACACACGCCTTCTGTACATATTTACCTAGTTTGAGTATGGGTAGATTACAGAAGACACACGCCCTCTGTACATATATACCTAGTTTGAGTATGGCTGGATTACAAAAGACACACGCCCTCTGTACATATTTACCTAGTCTGAGTATGGCTGGATTACAGAAGACCCACGCCCTCTGTACATATTTACCTAGTTTGAGTATGGCTGGATTACAGAAGACACACGCCCTCTGTACATATTTACCTAGTTTGAGGATGGCTGGATTACAGAAGACACACGCCTTCTGTACATATTTACCTAGTTTGAGTATGGCTGGATTACAGTAGACACACGCCCTCTGTACATATTTACCTAGTTTGAGTATGGCTGGATTACAGAAGATACACGCCCTCTGTACATATTTACCTAGTTTGAGTATGGCTGGATTACAGAAGATACACGCCCTCTGTACATATTTACCTAGTTTGAGTATGGGTAGATTACAGAAGACACACGCCCTCTGTACATATTTACCTAGTTTGAGTATGGCTGGATTACAGAAGACACACGCCCTCTGTACATATTTACCTAGTTTGAGTATGGCTGGATTACAGAAGATACACGCCCTCTGTACATATTTACCTAGTTTGAGTATGGCTGGATTACAGAAGACACACGCCCTCTGTACATATTTACCTAGTTTGAGTATGGCTGGATTACAAAAGACACACGCCCTCTGTACATATTTACCTAGTTTGAGTATGGCTGGATTACAGAAGACACATGCCCTCTGTACATATTTACCTAGTTTGAGTATGGCTGGATTACAGAAGACACATGCCCTCTGTACATATTTACCTAGTTTGAGTACGGCTGGATTACAGAAGACACACGCCCTCTGTACATATTAACCTAGTTTGAGTATGGCTGGATTACAGAAGACACACGCCCTCTGTACATATATACCTAGTCTGAGTATGGCTGGATTACAGAAGACACACGCCCTCTGTACATATTTACCTAGTTTGAGTATGGCTGGATTACAGAAGACACATGCCCTCTGTACATATTTACCTAGTTTGAGTATGGCTGGATTACAGAAGACACACGCCCTCTGTACATATTTACCTAGTTTGAGTATGGCTGGATTACAGAAGACACACGCCCTCTGTACATATTTACCTAGTTTGAGTATGGCTGGATTACAGAAGATACACGCCCTCTGTACATATTTACCTAGTTTGAGTATGGCTGGATTACAGAAGACACACGCCCTCTGTACATATTTACCTAGTTTGAGTACGGCTGGATTACAGAAGACACACGCCCTCTGTACATATTAACCTAGTTTGAGTACGGCTGGATTACAGAAGACACACGCCCTCTGTACATATTTACCTTGTTTGAGTATGGCTGGATTACAGAAGACACACGCCCTCTGTACATATATACCTTGTTTGAGTATGGCTGGGTTACAGAAGACACACGCCCTCTGTACATATATACCTAGTTTGAGTATGGCTGGGTTACAGAAGACACACGCCCTCTGTACATATATACCTAGTTTGAGTATGGGTAGATTACAGAAGACACACGCCCTCTGTACATATTTACCTAGTTTGAGTATGGCTGGATTACAGAAGACACACGCCCTCTGTACATATTTACCTAGTTTGAGTATGGGTAGATTACAGAAGACACACGCCCTCTGTACATATTTACCTAGTTTGAGTATGGCTGGA
The DNA here is from genome assembly GCF_902652985.1 of Pecten maximus. NCBI lineage: Eukaryota > Metazoa > Mollusca > Bivalvia > Pectinida > Pectinidae > Pecten > Pecten maximus. The sequence continues at coordinate 6,620,980 of NC_047016.1, forward strand.
TTACAGAAGACACACGCCCTCTGTACATATTTACCTAGTTTGAGTATGGGTAGATTACAGAAGACACACGCCCTCTGTACATATTTACCTAGTTTGAGTATGGCTGGATTACAGAAGACACACGCCCTCTGTACATATTTACCTAGTTTGAGTATGGGTAGATTACAGAAGACACACGCCCTCTGTACATATTTACCTAGTTTGAGTATGGCTGGATTACAGAAGACACACGCCCTCTGTACATATTTACCTAGTTTGAGTATGGGTAGATTACAGAAGACACACGCCCTCTGTACATATTTACCTAGTTTGAGTATGGCTGGATTACAGAAGACACACGCCACAAACTGCTGCCAGTCGTCCTCCTGTAGATGTTGGGACAGGTAAATGATGTCTAGTAGATAGATATGGTCCAAAACAGCCAGCTGCATCAGGGCCAATCTGTAAAATACCATGGAAACCCTTATACTCTATAAAATACCATGGAAACACTTATACTCTGTAAGTTACCACAGAAACCCTTTTACTCTGCAAGTTACCACAGAAATTCTTATATTCTGTAAGTTACCACAGAAACCCTTATACTCTGTAAGTTACCAGAGAAATTCTTATAATCTGTAAGTTACCATAGAAACCCTTATACTCTGTAAGTTACCACAGAAATTCTTATAATCTGTAAGTTACTAAAGAAACCCTAATACTCTGTAAGTTACCATAGAAACCCTTATACTCTGTAAGTTACCACAGAAATTCTTATACTCTGTAAGTTACCATAGAAACCCTATACTCTGTAAGTTACCAAAGAAACCCTTATACTCTGTTTGTTACCACAGAAACCCTTATACTATGTAAGTTACCATAGAAACCCTTATACTCTGTAAGTTACCAGAGAAATTCTTATACTCTGTAAGTTACCACAGAAATTCTTATACTCTGTAAGTTACCATAGAAACTGGGAATGGTGTCATTAACTGCTTTAAAAAGATAAAGTACTGTTATGTACAAGTTTTACCTTTGAACTGTGTTCCCAAAACCAGGTTTCCATTCTGAATCAATTCCTATAGTTGTTCCAGGCTGAAAAATTCAAGAGAATATTAATAACGAATTGGATCTTCCTAGCATATGCCCTTTAACTCTTTCCGTACTTTGTGTTCTTTCCGGATTCCCTACCGGAAGTAGTTATTAGGCTCGCCCCCGGAAGTTTAAACAAAATGGCAGACTACATGTGCATTTTTGGTGTGTTGTTTTTTTCATATAGAAACAGAAAGGTTTGTGTTATCTTTGAACATGATTAAGAAATATCTAGCAAAATAAGATCTAGATCAGATTTATCACTCTGACACGTCCTAGACTCAGATATCTAAACTGCAAATATAGCAAGCCGCCATATTGTGTACATTAAGAACATATTGAGAAAATATCAACTATTACTCTACCGAAAAAACACTTAAAACAAACTAAATAAAAACTAATTTATTAACCAAAGTGTTTGTTTCAAAAGCTTTGAACACATTTTATATATCATTGCATTTGGTAATTGTATTTATCGGTTGGTGCTGTCAACAAATCAACACTTTTAAAACATCAACTTAGTCTGTCGACTATAGTCGACAGCGGGGAAGACGGAGCTTGAAAGCATGTCGACTATAGTCGACAACGGGGAAGAGGGAGCATATTTTTATGTCGACTATAGTCGACAACGGTACTGAAAGAGTTAGATGTACTTATAACCAGGATAAATTTCACCTATTATAAAACATTCAACTTTCTCAACCCTAAAAAGGAACCTGATTTCAACAAGGTATACAGGGACACAATTAAAATCCTATACATATTGAATACACATTGGAAGGTAGAAGAACAATAAAAACATTGAATAAGGAGAGCAGATCATGGTTTATAAACCTGGTGTCTCTGACCCTACACGTTACAGATATAATACTGGTAAATTACCCATCAAAGTAAAACCATGTGTGAGAAATATCACCAATCACACTCCTCATGTCTGGATTATAGTGGTGTCATTATGATACAAGTATTGAAAGATGTTGTTTGACATCAAAACATTAACAATGGCCCACAACTCTTTTGATACTTGAAGGATGTTGTTTGACATCAAAAACAATAACAATGGCCCACAACCCTTTATAAGATGGGATCATGGGTAATTGGGTCAGACCCAATTTCTGAATGTGACACTGCCTTTCAAACAGGTATTTGCATACAAAGACACTTGTAAGATTACCTGGTATATATACCTGCCATACTGCACACACTAATAATGCAAATCTTAAGTTCCATCCAGTTGTACTTGTGTTACATTAGATAAAACATATATGACCTTTCAGATATCTGAGTTGTGGCATTACCCGAGACAGTCGTTGCAAACATGCCGAGTAGCTTTCCTTTGTGTTAACCATAGTGATTGCGTCCTGGGAGATCTTCAGTGGATACCAGGATGTTTTTATGTCACCATCAGTATAGCAGTCAGCGTCCCAGTCCTCACCATCTATATTTTCTGTAGTAAGGCCAGGATTTCTGATGTAAATACAAACAATTAGGATAAAATCTTGTAATAACCAGAGGGATCTTGGCGCCCACCATTGAATGATCTTCATAGGTTCCATGTCGGATTGATCTTTTCTCTACTTTTCCCTTCATTTTACTAATCTGTGCAAATTGAGACATCCCTCCAGTACTTTTCAAACAAGGGAATCCAAGCTATATAAGAAATTTGAGATTTAACGATAATGGCTGTTTGTTTGCCAGGTTGTTTAAAGGACAGACTGGTCCAAAAATGCAATACAAGGGACCAAGGGGAACCTACTTATGAAATTTGAGAAAGATCCCTTCAGTACTTTCTCAGAAATAGTGATAACAAACATAAATTGTCAAAATCCAAGATGGCTGCCTGTCAGCCATGTTGTTTTCTGATTGGTCTCAAAACGCAATATGCATAACTAGGCACCAAGGGGAACCTACATATGAAATTTGAGAAAGATCCCGTTAGTACTTTCTCAGAAATAGCGATAACAAACTTCAATGGTCAAAATCCAAGATGGCTGCCTGTCGGCCATGTTGTTTTCCGATTGGTCTCAAAATGCAATATGCATAACAAGGCACCAAGAGGAACCTACATATGAAATTTGAGAAAGATCCCTTCAGTACTTTCTGAGAAATAGCGATAACAAACTTCAATTGTCAATATCCAAGATGGCTACCTGTCAGCCATGTTGTTTTCTGATTGGTCTCAAAATGCAGTATGCATATCAAGGCACTGAGGGGAAGGTATGTATGAAATTTGAGAAAGATCCCTTCGTTACTTTCTGAGAAATAGCGATAACAAACTTCAATTGTCAAAATCCAAGATGGCTGCCTGTCGGCCAGGTTGTTTTCCGATTGGTCTCAAAATGCAATATGCATAACTAGGCAACAAGAGGAACCTACATATGAAATTTGAGAAAGATCCCTTCATCACTTTCTGAGAAATAGCGATAACAAACTTCAATTGTCAAAATCCAAGATGGCTGCCTGTCGGCCAGGTTGTTTTCCGATTGGTCTCAAAATGCAATAGGCATAACAAGGCACCAAGAGGAACCTACATATGAAATTTGAGAAAGATCCCTTCAGTACTTTCTGAGAAATAGCGATAACAAACTTCAATTGTCAATATCCAAGATGGCTACCTGTCAGCCATGTTGTTTTCTGATTGGTCTCAAAATGCAAGAGGAACCTACATATGAAATTTGAGAAAGATCCCTTCATCACTTTCTGAGAAATAGCGATAACAAACTTCAATTGTCAAAATCCAAGATGGCTGCCTGTCGGCCAGGTTGTTTTCCGATTGGTCTCAAAATGCAATAGGCATAACAAGGCACCAAGAGGAACCTACATATGAAATTTGAGAAAGATCCCTTCAGTACTTTCTCAGAAATAGCGATAACAAACTTCAATTGTCAAAATCCAAGATGGCTGCCTGTCGGCCATGTTGTTTTCCGATTGGTCTCAAAATGCAATATGCATAACTAGGCACCAAGGGGAACCTACATATGAAATTTGAGAAAGATCCCTTCAGTACTTTCTGAGAAATAGCGATAACAATCTTCAATGGTCAAAATCCAAGATGGCTGCCTGTCGGCCATGTTGTTTTCCGATTGGTTTCAAAATGCAATATACATAACTAGGCACCAAGTGGAACCTAAATATGAAATTTGAGAGAGATCCCTTCAGTACTTTCTCAGAAATAGCGATAACAAACTTCAATTGTCAAAATCCAAGATGGCTGCCTGTCGGCCATGTTGTTTTTTGATTGGTCTCAAAATGCAATATGCATAACTAGGCACCAAGAGGAACCTACATATGAAATTTGAGAAAGATCCCTTCATTATTTTCTGAGAAATAGCGATAACAAACTTCAATTGTCAAAATCCAAGATGGCTGCCTGTCGGCCATGTTGTTTTCCGATTTGTCTCAAAATGCAATATGCATAACTAGTCACCAAGGGGAACCTACATATGAAATTTGAGAAAGATCCCTTCATTATTTTCTGAGAAATAGCGATAACAAACTTCAATTGTCAAAATCCAAGATGGCTGCCTGTCGGCCATGTTGTTTTCCGATTTGTCTCAAAATGCAATATGCATAACTAGTCACCAAGGGGAACCTACATATGAAATTTGAGAAAGATCCCTTCAGTACTTTCTGAGAAATAGCGATAACAAACTTCAATTGTCAAAATCCAAGATGGCTGCCTGTCGGCCATGTTGTTTTCCGATTGGTCTCAAAATGCAATATGCATAACTAGGCACCAAGGGGAACCTACATATGAAATTTGAGAAAGATCCCTTCAGTACTTTCTGAGGATTAGCGATAACAAGAATTGTTTACGGACGGACGGAGGGACGGAAGGACGGACGGACGGAGGGACGGACGGACGACGGACCACGGACGCAGGGCGATTTGAATAGCCCACCATCTGATGATGGTGGGCTAAAAATGCCATGCTGTTTTTGGCATATTCTTTTTAATAGAGTCCCACATTAAGACAAGGGGCCCAGAGGGCTTGCATTACTCACCTGGAAATTTCAGTAATTATATTACAAATATTTCCTACTTTTCGAGCTGCCTCTCCCAACCATGGTTCAAACCAAATGTGGAGGAAATCCTGTCATTCTTACAGGAGATGAAGGTTTTAAAGAATTTGTTATATTTTCTCTTTTAGACCTCTTCACCTCAAGGTAGCCACACCCCTCAATATACAACATTGAGTCTCCTATGCCTAAATATGCTCCAGACCAAAAGTTTGGAAGGCCTGTCAGACTGACAGATTACTGGAATATTCTGAAGCAAACTCAGCCATAAAACAAAATATAATATCAAATACATTGTTGACAGTAGAAAATGGAGCTAATACCGATGAACACTTGATTTGTATCTGAAGTATGACATTGACCTTTGACCTTCAATGCTGAAATGTAATTGCTAGTAAGCACTTTAAAGAAAGAAGCAATGTATGAAGTATCAGTTTGATTTGCAAAAGCAAAACAAGTTATTGCATGGAGTTAGATTGGACAAAACAAACTCTAGATTTTGCATGTAAGGCAATCTGTTTATTTATATTTAATAACAGTGACCTAGACCTTTGACCCTGTATGAAGTTTGAGGTAGATTGTTTTGAAGTATCAGTATTGCCATGTGTAATTGCCTGAATAATGACTTCCTGTCATTCAAACTTTCATTTAAAAGTCTATCTTAGATTTGTCACATACACTCTGGATGACCCGTCCATGTTTCCACTCACTCTTTCAGGCTCTTCCTGTGTTCGGCCACCACTGGAGGAATACATTCGTCAGACAACTCGTAATGATCTGCCCATTTTGCCGCTGCTGTCGTCTCATTGTAACACATCAGCTGTTCTATTAATTGTTCCTTTAGAAAGGCACTATCACCAACGGCACTCTGTAGATAAACAAGGCCATCAAATAATATAGACAGGTGTTATCACCGACGGCACTCTGTAGATAAACAAGGCCATCAAATAATATAGACAGGTGTTATCACCGACGGCACTCTGTAGATAAACAAGGCCATCAAATATTATAGAAACAATGCCATCAAATAATATAGACAGTTTTTATCACCGACAGTGCTTTGTAGTTAAACAAGGCCATCAAATAATATAGACAGGTATTATCAACGACAGTGCTTTGTAGTTAAACAAGGCCATCAAATAATATAGACAGTTATTATCACCGACAGTGCTTTGTAGTTAAACAAGGCCATCAAATAATATAGACAGGTATTATCACCGACGGCATTCTGTATATATACAAGGCCATCAAATATTATAGATAGGTTTTATCACCGACGGCCCTCTGTAGTTAAACAAGGCCATCAAATATTATAGAAACAAGGCCATCAAATAATATAGACAGATATTATCACCGACAGTGCTTTGTAGTTAAACAAGGCCATCAAATAATATAGACAGATATTATCACCGACAGTGCTTTGTAGTTAAACAAGGCCATCAAATATTATAGACAGGTATTATCATCAACGCCACTCTGTATTTAACAAGGCCATAATATATTATAAACAGGTTTTATCACCAACGGTGCTTTTTAGTTAAACAAGGTCAGTAAAGACAATTTATGTACATGTATTACGTTATTAACATGTATTACGTTATTAACATGTATTACACTATTAACATGTATTACATTAATAACATGTATTACATTATTAACATGTATTATATTAACATGTATTACATTATTAACATGTATTACATTATTAACATGTATTACATTATTAACATGTATTACATTATTAACATGTATTACATTATTAACATGTATTATATTAACATGTATTACATTATTAACATGTATTACATTATTAACATGTATTACGTTATTAACATGTATTACATTATTAACATGTATTACATTATTAACATGTATTACATTATTAACATGTATTACATTATTAACATGTATTATATTAACATGTATTACATTATTAACATGTATTACATTATTAACATGTATTACATTATTAACATGTATTACATTATTAACATGTATTACATTATTAACATGTATTACGTTATTAACATGTATTACACTATTAACATGTATTACGCTGTTAACATGTATCACGTTATTTACGTATTACATTATTAACATGTATTCCAGAGCACTTTCTCTTCCAGAGAGATAATGAAACTATTAAGATGACTTTTTTTATATATCATATATGCACAATGTAGTTTGATAAAGTTAACAGTTTAAACGAAATATGTGATTTAACATCTTTAAAGAAAGTCTGAAAATATTTATTCTTTTAAACCGAAGGATGGATAACTTTGGTGATCCCCTAGAAAATATTAGAATGAAATCACTTTTATTGCTTGGATATCTTACACCACTAAATAAGCACTGATTACTGATTTGCATACATACCTGCACCATTTCTTCCCAGCTTCCAGCTCCCATTGATCCCTGTAATGAGGTAACAAGATACTGTAGAATGACAAGGATTTTAGAGCAGTGATTTGAGTGATACACAACCACTCAACACCTCTATCAAACTCAACGACATAAGCCACTCAACACCTCTATCAAACTCAACGACATAAGCCACTCAACACCTCTATCAAACTCAACGACATAAGCCACTCAACACCTCTATCAAACTCAACGACATAAGCCACTCAACACCTCTATCAAACTCAACGACATAAGCCACTCAACACCTCTATCAAACTCAACGACATAAGCCACTCAACACCTCTATCAAACTCAACGACATAAGCCACTCAACACCTCTATCAAACTCAACGACATAAGCCACTCAACACCTCTATCAAACTCAACGACATAAGCCACTCAACACCTCTATCAAACTCAACGACATAAGCCACTCAACACCTCTATCAAACTCAACGACATAAGCCACTCAACACCTCTATCAAACTCAACGACATAAGCCACTCATCACCTCTATCAAACTTAACAACATAAGCCACTCAACACCTCTATCAAACTTAACAACATAAGCCACTCAACACCTCTATCAAACTCAACGACATAAGAAGTCCAGGGAAACTTGTATAGCTCACCTGTTCTGAAGCTTATGGATGCGAGACTTAATTCAAGGTCATTGGTTTGAACAAACTTGGTAGCCCTTAATATCAGAAAGAAATTCACTCTGTATCATTGCCCTTTAGTGATAGATTGTTTATGGATTTTATTTTTTTGCCACAGACAATTTAAACTGTACATTATAAGCTCACGTGTCTTTTGGGCAGATGAGGTAAAAATAAGGATTGACACATTTTTTTTTAAAAAACTAATACAATTCTCTATAGTATTTATTTACAAATTAGGGCCATGGCAGATGTGGAATAGACAAGCTTAGTTGGGCACACCCTGGAGTATCTGTAGGGAGGTGTGTGTGGTAGGTGTGCATGTATATCATCAAGGTTTACTTCAGGCAAGCTTGGCACACCCTGGGGTATCTGTAGGGAGGTGTGTGTGGTAGGTGTGCATTCACATCATCAAGGTTTACTTCAGACAAGCTGGGCACACCCTGGAGTATCTGTAGGGAGGTGTGTGTGGTAGGTGTGCATGTATATCATCAAGGTTTACTTCAGACAAGCTGGGCACACCCTGGGGTATCTGTAGGGAGGTGTGTGTGGTAGGTGTGCATGTATATCATCAAGGTTTACTTCAGACAAGCTGGGCACACCCTGGAGTATCTGTAGGGAGGTGTGTGTGGTGGGTGTGCATGTATATCATCAAGGTTTACTTCAGACAAGCTGGGCACACCCTGGAGTATCTGTAGGGAGGTGTGTGTGGTAGGTGTGCATTCACATCATCAAGGTTTACTTCAAACAAGCTGGGCACACCCTGGAGTATCTGTAGGGAGGTGTGTGTGGTAGGTGTGCATGTATATCATCAAGGTTTACTTCAGACAAGCTGGGCACACCCTGGAGTATCTGTAGGGAGGTGTGTGTGATGGGCGTGCATGTATATCATCAAGGTTTACTTCAGGCAAGCTGGGCACACCCTGGGGTATCTGTAGGGAGGTGTGTGTGGTAGGTGTGCATGTATATCATCAAGGTTTACTTCAGACAAGCTGGGCACACCCTGGAGTATCTGTAGGGAGGTGTGTGTGGTGGGCGTGCATGTATATCATCAAGGTTTACTTCAGACAAGCTGGGCACACCCTGGAGTATCTGTAGGGAGGTGTGTGTGGTAGGTGTGCATGTATATCATCAAGGTTTACTTCAGACAAGCTGGGCACACCCTGGAGTATCTGTAGGGAGGTGTGTGTGGTGGGCGTGCATGTATATCATCAAGGTTTACTTCAGGCAAGCTGGGCACACCCTGGGGTATCTGTAGGGAGGTGTGTGTGGTGGGCGTGCATGTATATCATCAAGGTTTACTTCAGGCAAGCTGGGCACACCCTGGAGTATCTGTAGGGAGGTGTGTGTGATGGGCGTGCATGTATATCATCAAGGTTTACTTCAGGTAAGCTGGGCACACCCTGGGGTATCTGTAGGGAGGTGTGTGTGGTGGGTGTGCATGTATATCATCAAGGTTTACTTCAGGCAAGCTGGGCACACCCTGGAGTATCTGTAGGGAGGTGTGTGTGATAGGCGTGCATGTATATCATCAAGGTTTACTTCAGGTAAGCTGGGCACACCCTGGGGTATCTGTAGGGAGGTGTGTGTGGTGGGCGTGCATGTATATCATCAAGGTTTACTTCAGGCAAGCTGGGCACACCCTGGAGTATCTGTAGGGAGGTGTGTGTGATGGGCGTGCATGTATATCATCAAGGTTTACTTCAGGTAAGCTGGGCACACCCTGGGGTATCTGTAGGGAGGTGTGTGTGGTGGGCGTGCATGTATATCATCAAGGTTTACTTCAGGTAAGCTGGGCACACCCTGGGGTATCTGTAGGGAGGTGTGTGTGGTAGGTGTGCATGTATATCATCAAGGTTTACTTCAGGCAAGCTGGGCACACCCTGGGGTATCTGTAGGGAGGTGTGTGTGGTAGGTGTGCATGTATATCATCAAGGTTTACTTCAGGCAAGCTGGGCACACCCTGGAGTATCTGTAGGGAGGTGTGTGTGAGAGTGTCTTTGTGTGTATGTACATCATCAATGTTCATATCAGGATTTTGTATAATCCATGAGTAGTTGGTATGAAGATATTTGACGAAATGTCACAGGAGCTTTGACAATCTGGAAATGTTCTAACTGGAACCAAAACGTCTTGATTAATGAGGACGATTGTTACAGAACCTTTAAATAATATGACCACTCTATCCTCCAGTGATAAGTTTACTTCATTAGCGATATTGTATTAAGATATAAACAGAGCAGACATTGAAACACTGCAGTGAATATATTCCTACAGCCAACCAGTGATGTATACCTACCTCTATATATCTTTTATACAACAGGTACTTGACCGCTCCTAGTCCTCTTGCATTGCTGATGTTTGGGCACAAATCTAGGAAGATAAGGTATACTACAATATGACATACCACGACAAAAAACAAGCAATATTATTGGATTTGTTTCAAGATTTCAAGATTTTATTTTCACTCAGACACACATAATAGTGTATAACAAGAGGTCAGACATTTTCAACAGAATGGATGCATGACAGGCAAAATATAATATAATTTGAAGAGGAAATGTGGGAAAATACATTTTAACCTTTCATAAATATAATTATTAATATAATAAAGCTTACATACTGCATAATCACAATGCTGGATGATAAAGGTGTGTTATAATAACTCGACTAGTTTTTGGATAAATAAACTGACATTCATATACAATTTCTTATAAAAGATTGAGAACATTCCTTTCATTTTAAAGTAATTAGGATTTCTGTAGTAGTAATTTGGGATATATTTACTACGCAACTGGAGTACATTATGGTTGTTACACACAAATAAAAAATGGAACATGGTAACTTACCTGGAGAAATATCATACAGCTTCATCAAGCGGGCGGCCAGCTTACTTAGAGGTTTCCAGTGCATCTTTTCTCGTTTCACATTTTGCACACCTGACGAACTACAAATAAAACCAAACCTTCTCCTAAACAAACTGGATTATTGCTATTCAGATCATACCATTAACTGTATAAACAAACTGGATTATTGCTATTCAGATCATACCATTAACTGTATAAACAAACTGGATTATTGCTATTCAGATCATACCATTAACTGTATAAACAAACTGGATTATTGCTATTCAGATCATACCATTAACTGTATAAACAAACTGGATTATTGCTATTCAGATCATACCATTAACTGTATAAACAAACTGGATTATTGCTATTCAGATCATACCATTAACTGTATAAACAAACTGGATTATTGCTATTCAGATCATACCATTAACTGTATAAACAAACTGGATTATTGCTATTCAGATCATACCATTAACTGTATAAACAAACTGGATTATTGCTATTCAGATCATACCATTAACTGTATAAACAAACTGGATTATTGCTATTCAGATCATACCATTAACTGTATAAACAAACTGGATTATTGCTATTCAGATCATACCATTAACTGTATAATCAATGCTGACGGGTGACATCAACAAAACGTGGTTTAGAAGTGGTGTCTTAACATATGACGTTTCAACAGATGAGATCTCATGAGACTGGTAAACCAAGATCACACTTTATACATTCTGAAGAGTTATATCCCTTTATGGTTTCACAACAAGTATTCATATTACGTCAAGAGATGAAGTAAAAAGAGAATGGAGTAAGTCAGAACCAATAAGTATTTTCATTGCAACTTTAATTTCTTTATAGAAACTAAATCTTACAAATAATTTTGTTATCTATCTATTTTCCTCAATAATATGAATATGTTCCTTGCAGCTCCCCTATAAAACCTCAATTTCTGTGGTTATATTTACCCGATAATGGCGGCCATATCGACAGATCGATCACAAAGTCTGTCAAGCATCTGTACAACTAGCAGCTGTTGACCTGGGTTTCCCATTAAAAAGGTTTCTATCAAGTTCACCTTGTCTTGTAAGATCAGTGGTAAAACAATCTGTAACAGAATTTGTTGTGTTATATCTGTAATAGGTTTGGAGTATTATATCTGTAATAGATTTGGTGTGTTATATCTGTAATAGATTTGTTGTGTTATATCTGTAATAGATTTGGTGTGTTATATCTGTAATAGATTTGGAGTGTTATATCTGTAATAGATTTGGTATGTTATATCTGTAATAGATTTGGTATGTTATATCTGTAATAGATTTGGTGTGTTATATCTGTAATAGATTTGGTGTGTTATATCTGTAATAGATTTGGAGTGTTATATCTGTAATAGATTTGGTATGTTATATCTGTAATAGATTTGGTATGTTATATCTGTAATAGATTTGGTGTGTTATATCTGTAATAGATTTGGAGTGTTATATCTGTAATAGATTTGGTGTGTTATATCTGTAATAGATTTGAAGTGTTGTATCTGTAATAGGTTTGGAGTGTTATATCTGTTAAAGATTTGGTATGTTATATCTGTAATAGGTTTGGAGTGTTATATCTGTAACAGATTTGGTATGTTATATCTGTAATAGATTTGGTGTGTTATATCTGTAAAAGATTTGGTGTGTTATATCTGTAATAGGTTTGGAGTGTTATATCTGTAACAGATTTGGAGTGTTATATCTGTAAAAGATTTAGAGTGTTGTATCTGTAATAGGTTTGGAGTGTTATATCTGTAAAAGATTTGGTGTGTTATATCTGTAATAGGTTTGGAGTGTTATATCTGTAACAGATTTGGAGTGTTATATTTCTGTGTAATCCTCGTCTATCATGCAATTATCCTTTTTTTTCTTTTTTAATTCATAATGATATAAGAATTGAATCCTGTTGCAGTTTTTTACACATCAAAGAAGAGAGTAAAGAGGTAAGGTTTAAACAACAACTATGTGGTAATGTTTACATGATAAAGGGTTAAAAAATAAAATTTAAAGACACAAGTAAACTGATCAACATTATCATAGTTAAAATGTTTTTTTTTATTTGTTTTCACAAAATCGAACTTGTAAATTGAGATGAAAAATGTGAAATATGAAACATTCCTGTTACTCTAACATAAATATGGTATATGGCCATCTTATATCGTAACTATAACTACTATCCCTGATTGGTACATTAACCAACTACCATGGTATAATAGTGTAATATATATATAGTGTAATGTAAACTCGTATCCATATTGGTGTATATGTACAAGTCATGAAAAAAATGAGAAAATTTGGAGGGCTACAGGTGTTATGCCCCTTTATTTTCTTCACAGCCCTGTGATTTTAAATTATCAAATAGAAAAAAAGTTTGGAATAAGAAGGTGTACAACTTGTATTTTGGAATGTTTTACTGTGATACAATTATATCATTTTTAATAGGTACTTAGTAAACTTCCAATAACACAAAATTTATTTTAACAAACCTCTTCTACAGAGAAATGGTCCTGTAAACCTAGTTTACCAGCACAAACAGCAGCCTGAAACAGATCCATAATGAAAGTAGATATACTACTAGGCGTGGTATTCATCAACATGTACTGTACTCAGTAACAATACTAGATAGTAGGCAAAGTTTATTTTTAGTTTGTATACTTACACATGTATTTTTAGGAGTTATTATTTCTTCTGTTCTTCTGTTTTGCAATAAATATCCACAAAGTTTCATTATACATGACAGTGCATTTTGTGTAAAATATTTAAATGCAACATTTGATATTATGATATATATTAGCTAGAATCCCTCCCCAGTATAAAAAAATCCAATTACTGGTCAGTCATTAGAATGCCACTCATGTACATATATATGTATCTGTTCACAGCAACCATCATTCAAATACAGTGGCCTTTGCTTTAAAATATCAGTTTGATATATAAATAATATGTCATCTGAATTTTCTCAGAGATGAAATTATAACATTTAATTTGAACATATTTACCTCTTTAAATTTATGTTTCTCCAGAAAGCACCTCAGTACAGGCACCAAAAAGCTGTTCTCTGGGTGGTCAAGCTGGAATGCCTTTATAGCTAAGCCAATCATAGTCATATGGTAGCGAGTGCACATGTGTAACACATGTAATTTCAAGTCCTGTGTGAGAAGAAACTGTGAATATTTGTGAATGTTTTCTTTTGAACTGCACCAATTGTCAAACTCTTTCATGATGCAATAGGCGAGAGTTGATGTCTTTGGCAGATGATAATCTTTGCTTTTTTCTACAATATAAGCGACCAGAGTGTAAGGATTTGTACATTTAGACAGATGGTGTCTCAATGTCCTGTACACATTGGTCTTGTCTTTTTTTGTATCATCACCCCACTTATCTTCTAGTTCCTCTAAAATTTTCTTCATTTCACCAACAGTTGTCTCCCTTTGTGTTTTGTCCATATTTGCTGCCATCCACTTTGATGTATTTGTTACAGAAATCTGTTTAAAACTTGTTGCTTTGGTTGAGCTTCCAGATTTTGTCTTTCGATCCAATTCCTCTTTCTGAAGAGGTGGAAAATGAGCTGCATAAAAATTATCACATTCTTCAAGATTACCTTCAGCACCACCTGGCACCAGGTTAAGTTCGTCTGGCTGAGCCATACTGTGTTTGGATATCCCACGTTTCTTTGCTGCCAAAGAGGAGCGATTTGATTTAGTTTTCCCTTTCTTTACTGATGCCTGTAATATCTTAACTGGTTCATTTTCTTCAACTGGCAATGCTGTGAAAAGAAAAAGGGTGATTAAAATCTATTCAACTGTATCTCAATACAAAAAATATGTATATATTATAATGTTATCAACTTTTTTTTTCAAATTGTGGAATACTTACTATACATTTACTGGTGTATGAGCATGATCATTTGTCAAGTTTGCCAAATATGGAGATCTCAGCAGGATCTTGGCACCTATCAATATATCTTCATCACTGATGGGGATCTATATATGTGAGCTTAATCTTTTCTTTATTTTTCTCTTCTTCAGAAAATACCCTAATTTGAACATGCACAGTTTCGTAGGATCTTATTACGAATATCCAACATGACACCACTCATATAAGGGTGAAGCGACATTTTCAAATTTTTAACTCCCTACTTTTACAGTAGATAATATGATATACACCCGTCATTCATCTGTTCATAGTTGTTGGAAGATTAGAAATAATATTTCTGCTTTTACTTCTACCAGTTAAAGGCCACAGGTGTGCTCTGTGAAGGAACAGGAACAGGATTCGAATGTGCAGATACACGACTGATTTGAAGGAGAATAAGGAGGTGGAGGAAATAATTTCGAATAGAAGGTTATTCCAATCTTTAATTGTCCAAGGAAAGAAAGACATCCTACATGGAAAGGAAACATTATAGCTGTGCCTAGTTTGTCTTGCCATATATATATATACCCCTAGCTACAATGGTTATAAAATTAGCCAGCATGTCTTTTCTGCAATCTGCAAGACTGCATTATTTCAGATGATCTAACATGTTACCAATGCTATAGGCAACATAATGGGCAGCCCTGTGCTAGATCATCTCAAATTTATCATTTTTGCTTTTCAAGTTGTGGCCCCACATTGATTGGACTGCATGCTCCAGTTTATGATCATGTGACATGTGTGGATGACTTATGTCTAATCTTCCCAACAGAGATCTAGAGGACTTCCGAAAAGATGTATAATTCATTGAGACCACTTTGCAAAGAGTGGGCATCTCTCTGTGTTATGGCCAGGTAACGTCATTTATCCTGCAACTGCCACCGCATTGTCGGAATACACCCACCGTATATATATTTTTGCTGTATACGGCAGTGACGGAAAACAGCTGTATTTTGGAATCTTAGCACGTGCGTCAGTTCGACTGACCTACTTCAAAGTGAAACTACGTTTAAAAGGCGAACATATTTCTATCATTTTCAACACCGTTTCACTTCAAATGATTATTTTTTATGAGCATTTTTATGACTGTTGCAGGATAAATAGAATACATGGTCAGTGTCTTAAAATATAAGCTGTATTTTTGGCTGGGGACAGAAAGACAAAAGTGGCGAGCTTCGCCAAAATACAGCTTATATTTTAAGACACTGACCATGTATTCTCTATATACATGTACATGATGGTATCATCTACAGAGTCTGATAGCAAGTTTGGAGACCCTGATCATATAATAGGCAAGAATGAGACATTTCCCCATCTTTAATTAGTTACTATCTGGATTAATTACAGATAAATAGATATTCAGAGACATTGTCCCTAAAGACATATATACTGTTGTGTACAGTACAAGAGCATGGCTCACCTTATCAAAGCCTCACTCATGTATTACACTGTTACATAGTCTATTAAAATACTTAGGTGTATACTTAGACAAGAAGGTTTTTGTGTTATATCATGTTGACAGTAGTTCTAACGTTTATAAAACATTCAGAATAATAAACCTTTCAATAAACTTGTGTAAATTTGTTGTTCCTCTTCGTTGGTCTGTGTTCCTCTTTCTTCTGTTTTCCTATAGAAAAGTGAGCTATAAATACATCTGCATATTTCCCAAACAGCCCCAACTAAAACTATCATGCTACATCCACTAATAAGTCAACCTTAATAGCCATACCATATTTTAAACATTGGCTTTTAAACATGTGCCAGAAGTTAATGAAAATGGGGAAATACTACAAACCTATTCATTCAGAGCGTGATGGAGCTAAACGGACCGGATCGAAGGCAATGTCAATATCTAATGAGCGAACTGATATGTGTTTAAATGCTCATATTTTCACTACTAGAGTGTCCAATTAGATCTTTAACATACACTTTGACTAGCTTTACTGTTTGCTAGAGTACAGTTGAAATTTTGGGCCATTTATGTTTTATTTTAATTCGGACCGAAATGACTTAGATTGGAGCAAAGTTGCTTTGGTAACATTGGGACGAAAAATCTGTTCCTGACATCGTCATTGCACAGACAAATATAAATCTGTATATATATTCAGCAAAAAAAATCGAAGAAGGATATCGGGTCTAGGAAATAATTTAGTAGAATTAGCAATAATTGCAATTCTTTATTATGAAACCATTTTTAAATTGTCCGCTTTTTAGTATCTACCTGTGAGTCCTCTCCGCGTTCGTCTCTATTAACTGGAAAGCAAATGTAAACTTCCGGGTACCTGGCTCCAAGACGTTAGATATTAGGAATGGTACGCAACATGCACAAATAAGTGTGAAATAACCGTATTATCTGATGCACATACAATGTTATTGATATTGCACGTGAAAACGCTACAAATTAGCAATATGTAGTTGCGAATCGTGCAATAACCAGAGAACTAAGTTATAAAAAATAGGACCTACTGTATCGATTGACTAGGCCTAATCATTAGGCATATTTAATCATTTAAAAAAGTATGATATGGGAATGGTTTTATTGGCTTTATTGAGACAAACCATGACAGAAATGAAACGCATGATAATCTCACTGAAGTAACATTGAAATGTTTAAATTATGTCCTGGAGTTATCTCCCCTTCGACCACCATAAATAATTCCTTTCACAGTAAATTTTAAATATTTTCATTTTTCAATAACTTAATAAATATCGCTTTGTATATTTAAGACGTTTGAAATGAATAATTACATGTCATTTGAATTACATTCAGTATTGGGACTTTTTGTTAATCAAAAACAATTTATGCAGGCATGTTTTATCTGGTAATTTATTAACTCGGGATGTTAATTTTCAGTTACATGCTCCTGTGAATTAGACAAGGATGAGCATAGAAGTGAAGCCAAATTGGTTATTATAAAAAAGGCATTTATTAGAAAATAAGAATTGCATATGTATTAATTACAATTGATGAAATTCAGAAATTAAAAATTTCTATTTTTTCACTCTGTCTCTATCTTTCCCTCTATAAGAATCCTATTTTGTGATTTAAACTCCATAACAATGACAGGAAGAAAATGTTTTAATTTTTTTTCTTACTTAAGAAAAGTTACATCTGATCACTGGATTTTTTTTTCATGTGTAAATAAGCCTTCAAGATAGAACAAATGATTTTCTAAGTTATCCCCTATAAACATTTAAAGAAAATTATAAAATACTTCACACATTAAAGATCTACACCAATGATATGGATTTCCTTGGGAATCACTTGAAAACATTATACATTATAATGTGTTCACATAAAAAATGCTTTGTTAATGATTGACTATTATTACATTTATTTTTCTTTTGTAGGCGACCGGGAGAGACCAGGTCCTGGGTTGGGGCTTGGTAGGATTAAGCATATCAATATTTATATACTATACTGCTTGGATTATCATTTTGGTTGGTATTATTTTCTGTTTTCAATATAATTTTAATCTAAATAGATAAACAATGCAATATAATCTGTCAAATGTGCATTAAGTATTATAGTTTGTAGTTGTCAATTTTACGTCAAATGAAAATGGTCTACTCTGCATTTAATATTCCATCACCAAGATTAACAATGCTAAGATAAAGGTTTTATTTTTTATGGTTTTAAATGTTTATTGATGCAACAAAACATCCCTCAGAATCTGTAGTGTCAATAATATGAAAATAAAGTCCAAATTAGTACTCAAGGTGAAAGCAATCTTTAGCAGATAACACTATTTTTAGTTTGTATAAGGAAACTCAAGTGATTGTGTGAAAACCAGTTTTCTGTTTATAGTAACATTAACTATGCACTAGGACCTTTTGAAAAAATAATTCCAATTCCAATTAGTAACCCCATTTTGCAAGAAAGCTCGGGAGATTGGACTTAATTGATCTAAGAAAACTGAAAATTCTTATTTTTTTCTATTGATGGCAACTGAACTTTATCTTTGAACAGTATGAAAAGTAATCCCAAGCAAGCACTTACAATAAGACAAATGTCAAAGTATAAAGTTGATAGTCTTAGAGGATATGAAATCATGGATGAGATATTTAGCTATGGTAATTCACCATGTTGAAATCTTTATAATTTCTTAATTGTTTCATGGTGAAAATAAATAAAATTCAATTCTAACAGTTATTGATAAGAACAACAAATGGGTTTAGAGACAAACACATAATATACAAAGTTAGGACTCTCATAGTTTTATCATTAAGAATTGACTTTGTTGTCTATCCCGACAACAATAATTTTTTTCAAACTCATCTTCTTCCTTTCAGCCTTTCATTGATGAAAGCCAGATGATCCACAACTTCTTCATGCCCAGAGTGTATGCCGTAGTAATACCACTGTCTTCTGGTGTTCTCGGATTGCTCATCATTGGTATTTTTATGTTCCAAATTTCAATAATAAAATTTGTTCGATTTAATTTACTGTAATTTGTACTTAATCAGGATTTTACCTAACAACTAAAATACAAAATTTTCAAATAATATATACACATTCTCATTTGTAACCCAAGAAATTCTGATGAATGCCCAGCAATATGTTTAAAACATACTAAATTTTATCACCAATTTTTTTTCTTCCTTATAAGTTATGAGTTGTTATAAATTATAACAAATCAAAAGTTGACCTTCAATCTTCTGTCCAGACATTTTATCACTAGCCTCCACCTCTGGGTCATGAGTTAAGAAACCCACATGGGACAGTTGCCTGGTACTGACCATAGTCGGGTGGTTTTTCTCTGGGTTCTGCAGCTTTCCTCCACCTCCAAAACATGGCACATCCTTAAAAAGACCCTAGCTGTTAATAGGAGGTTAAACAAAATCAATCTTCTGTTTACCATTTAAATAGATTTGTTCCTCATGTGAAGTTCTCTTTAATTTTTGTAGGTTTGTTTGTGGGAACCACCATGCTGAAATCAAGTCAGAAAGAAAAGAAAAACTAATGGATTGTTGTGTTGTGAGAAATCAGATTTTGTAAAGTGCTGTTGTGTGCCTTTTTGACATTATTGAATCAAAGTGTTCATTTTACTTCCATTTAATCATAGAGTGAGACATTTAATGAATCCAAAAGCCAAGATATTCAGTATGAGCTAGTAACCCGTTTTATGTCTAGAAGTTATAAGATTAGGCCTCGACATAACAAATACAAATCGTATTATACAGAAGAACATGTTATTATTTACTTACATACGGATAAACCATAACATTCTAAGTTGTAGATTGTTGATAATGAATAGAGTGGAAGAATAGAATTGAACTTTATTTTTGTACTAGATACTGATTAGTGAAGTACCATAAGAATATGAATGTCAGCACTTATAGGTCTTCTGTTAAGTTGTCACCAGAAAGAATCACAGCCTTTCTTATATTAATGTAGCTGATCAGATAAAGCAAACAAGGTAAAAACAAAACACAAACAGCATGTTTACAGGAAACGCTACCATTTTTAATTACTAATTAAGCAAATATATTTTGTAATTGTTGAACAATTTACATGGTATACAATAACTCTCATTGTTGTATTATCCGTCCAGACTATATGTTTAAATGTTAAATATATATTAAGCTTTGTCTAGTCATTTTTCCCTCTGGCACTTGATCACAGAAAAACTATTGTGTTACCCTTTGAATCTAATCACTGCAGCAAATTAATACTCAAATTTTCAAGTTTTTTTTAAACATCATTTAGTGTTTACAGACGTTGAAAAGTGCCTATTACTTTAATTTCAGCGCAGTGCTTAAAAGTCCTGGAATTTTAACGTTTTGTTTTTGAATTCTAATGAAAGTATTTGTCAATGATTTATTGTTAGTTGCATAACCAAAAAGAAAACGCAAAAAATTTGATTTGATTTTGAATGTACATTGTAGTTCATTATCATGACCTACTTATTACCCAAACTGTATCCACAAAATATTATCAACTTAAGTGACTTCAGGATTTATCTTCTTTTCTTTTCTCCATTGGTAAATTATTTTTTCATTCAATCTGTTCATAATAAGGGAGACATACTGGACACATAATATGTACAGTGTTCTATCTTATATATATACATTGTACATGTATTGTCACCAAAAATACATATATTTTTAATATCATGAAATACCTAAGCAGGTAAAGCATCTTTGTGATCAAGTGGAGTTGGAACATTTTCTGTATTTTCTTTGTCTTTATATCAGTAATATATACATAGTGTAAATATCTTGTCATATTCCAATATTTACTGAATATTTGATTCAATAGATATTTTTCTGACATTCCACATTTCTTATTGTAAACATGATCCATAAAATTATCCAACAGCAAACATGCAGATGGGTAAAAAAATCTTAAATGTTCAGCTGGTACTGAAAAGTTGAAGTTGTTAGAAAAACCTTACAGTAGGAAAGAGAAAATATAAACCTCATCGCCACATTTAATAGATAAGACTAAATTTGATATTACCAGGTATGATATTACCAGGTATGGTATGTTTTCTCTGTCACCAGTTTACACACTATGGTTTACATCAGAGTCCAGTAAAGTTAAAAATACAAATTTCAATATTTTTGTTATCTATGGCTAGATTTGCCATTTCACTAGCTGTAATGTTTTATTTCATATACTGAAGTTTCAACATTTCTTCTGTGTGTGTTTTTTATGACGATCAATACATCTTACACCTGGGCACTATACCACAATATATATATGTAAATTCTTAACAGTATTTTAAGTGGCTGTCAGTAGCCCAATTTGTTTTGTGATGTTTGTCGATACCAGTGCCATGAATGTGCAATAATATATAAAAGTTATGTATGAAATAAATATCAGATATAAAATTTCAACACTTTTGTCGATTTATTTTGAACTTGGTAGTCTGTATTATGTAACTAAAATTATGTTACCTGGGAATACGACATCATGGAAATGATGATCTCAAAGAGAACCCCCCTCCCCAGAAAAAAGTTTCACCTGGAATTGATGCTAAAGTTCCATGATACCTTCTGACATGCACTACTGAAGCCCCTAACTACCACATCTTGAAGGGCATGATGTGGTGATTACTCAGTTGATATTACTCAATTCAGTTTTCAATACATGCTACAAATATTGATTTCCAATATGAATCTATTATAACAAAGGTGTTTGTGATCAGTGGAGCTTAGCCTTTGATGACATATTCTGGATACCAATTTATTGATTATCAAAGATGTACTGTATGTACACCTATTAGAAATATATTGTTGTTTAAGTTAAAAGTTAAAAGAAAAAAAAAAGAAAAAAACCAGAAATCAAGCTGAAAAAAATAAAAAATAAAAATTTTAAAAATTATATTAAAAAAAAAAAAAAATTCTTTGCAACCCTCATAACAAATATCAGCATACCAGTACAAATACATTATAACATTTTGATCTCTGGTTGATTCCATAAGTTTCTCCCTATTCTTCAAATGAGCAATCTAAAATTATACAAGTTAAAGAGGTTAAGTGTAAAGTAGGATAAATTCAACTACCCCCGTAACTGTATTTTATAGTCTCATTATATAAAGAACAAATTCCAATTTCAAACAGTTACAGAAACTTCTCATAAATGTAATAGATTTATCATTACTGTCTTCTAGAGTGAACGGTCCTTCAGAGATAGACATATGAACCACATTCCTCTAGACTTTGTTGGTGTATATCACAACGGGTCTGGTAATTGTCTGTTCATACATTCTGTATAATCTGATCCAGAACTGAGTATGTTACCATCTCCATGATTATCTGTTGTTTATATAAGCCTCCCTGTTACTTCAGCTTGGAAAGGCGGCAATTCGTTCTATCAGTCTTCGTGGCGTGTCCACTGAGGCTGTTCCATGGAACACTTCCTTCTCTGTGGTAAAATGAATAATATACCAATAAGTTGTAAGTATGATCGTGACAATAATCAATATTGAATAAAGTAAAGTAAAGAATAAAGTCAATCACAACAGGCAAAGGGGACCTCCATGGTCCATCTATTTATTGTGTTTATTAATAATAACCATTGAGGTCCCCTGTTGTTTTGACCCCGCCTATTCTGCATTGTTTCCTTACTTCAATCACCCACCATACATTCGGGTATCCAGCCTAGGGACCCAGAACTCTACCAACACACACACGCACCAGTGTCTTTGTCTCAGGTGACCTAATATGACATATTCCACTCTAGGAAATAATAGTTGAAATAGTTAACTCCCACAGCAACCCTTAAACCAAATATTAGTACCCTAGTACAATTATAAAGGAGTTTACTGTTGCCTTTCAATATATGCACCAAAAACTTAATACAGGTGTATTTAGAAACCAACACCAACGCTGATGCAAATGTCAATACCGGGGCGATAACATGACCTCCCCTTCTCGTCGAGAGGCCAGTTTTTGACCTTCTTCAGCAGAAGATATCATTACTTACGTAGTTTGGGTATTTGTTTTTCGAGGATTTTGGTAGCAGTATGGCTTGTTCTTTGTAAAGTCTTACTGGCATTGCAGAACTTGTTTATCTGGGAATGAAATCAATTGAATACATTTTATTACACTGAACATGTAAACAATAGATATATCGCTATGAAAATGTCCACAATTTCAACATACTTTTTTATTCCACTACTCGTTCTAACAACAGCATTCTACAGAAGTGGATGTGTCATCTGAGAGACAAACTAAGTTGATGTCGATTGACCCAACAAGTTATACAGAAATCAATTTCCGTTTACACACTGAGTAACATTTTAAGCTCTCTTCAGATCTGAAAAAACAACTCCAAACATCTCCTTTTAATAAGAAAGCACAGAAGTTAGAATTTGATCACACCAAGGAGCTTAAGTTGTGTAGAAACCAACTTTTGATTAACAATAAATGACACTGATATTTGACCTTCAAACAAAAGCAACCTCATGTATGTAAGCTTTTTCGATAAGGAATCTCTATACTAAACAATTGTGGTTGATCAACGCATTGAAATAGAAGATATGGTACAAAAACTGATTTTTTTCATGAATGGCTACCGTGGCATTGAACTTAAAACTTCTGACTTGAAAAGTAATTCCAAGCAAGCACTAAGGAACAATGTATGAAGTTTGAGTTCTACCAACAGGCACTTAAGTTACCCAACTGATGACAAAACCTTAACCGACATTCACCATGCATCCCATGTATCCCATTTTCAGGTAACACAACATGACAACGCCTAATTAATTCTGTATCAGCCATAGAGACTTACATCTGCCTGAGAACCAGAAGTTGGAGAGAGGTGCAGGCTATTGTTCAAATTTATAACACTTTATACAAAACTTAATTCTTTTAATTTTTACAGGCTAAGTTACATCTATAGACTAAACTGTTTCAATTTAATACAAATTATCCTAATTTGGGGGCACAGTGGTCTAATGGTATGACGTAGGGCTATGTGACCAAAGGGGTCGTTAGATCAAGTCCCACACAGTGGTCTAGTGGTAGGACGTAGGGCTATGTGACCAAAGGGTCGTTAGATAAAGTCCCACACAGTGGTCTAGTGGTAGGACGTAGGGCTATGTGACCAAAGGGTCGTTAGATCAAGTCCCACACAGTGGTCTAGTGGTAGGACGTAGGGCTATGTGACCAAAGGGTCGTTAGATCTAGTCCCACACAGTGGTCTAGTGGTAGGATGTGGGGCTATGTGACCAAAGGGTCGTTAGATAAAGTCCCACACAGTGGTCTAGTGGTAGGACGTGGGGCTATGTGACCAAAGGGTCGTTAGATCTAGTCCCACACAGTGGTCTAGTGGTAGGACGTAGGGCTATGTGACCAAAGGGTCGTTAGATAAAGTCCCACACAGTGGTCTAGTGGTAGGATGTGGGGCTATGTGACCAAAGGGTCGTTAGATCTAGTCCCACACAGTGGTCTAATGGTATGACGTGGGGCTATGTGACCAAAGGGGCGTTAGATCTAGTCCCACACAGTGGTCTAGTGGTAGGACGTGGGGCTATGTGACCAAAGGGTCGTTAGATCTAGTCCCACACAGTGGTCTAGTGGTAGGACGTAGGGCTATGTGACCAAAGGGTCGTTAGATCAAGGCCCACACAGTGGTCTAGTGGTAGGACGTAGGGCTATGTGAGCAAAGGGTCGTTAGATAAAGTCCCATAAAGTGGTCTAGTGGTAGGACGTAGGGCTATGTGACCAAAGGGTCGTTAGATCTAGTCCCACACAGTGGTCTAGTGGTAGGACGTAGGGCTATGTGACCAAAGGGTCGTTAGATCTAGTCCCACACAGTGGTCTAATGGTAGGACGTAGGGCTATGTGACCAAAGGGGCGTTAGATCTAGTCCCACACAGTGGTCTAGTGGTAGGACGTGGGGCTATGTGACCAAAGGGTCGTTAGATAAAGTCCCACACAGTGGTCTAGTGATAGGACGTGGGGCTATGTGACCAAAGGGGCGTTAGATCTAGTCCCACACAGTGGTCTAGTGGTAGGACGTAGGGCTATGTGACCAAAGGGTCGTTAGATCTAGTCCCACACAGTGGTCTAGTGGTAGGACGTAGGGCTATGTGACCAAAGGGTCGTTAGATCTAGTCCAACACAGTGGTCTAGTGGTAGGACGTAGGGCTATGTGACCAAAGGGTCGTTAGATCTAGTCCCACACAGTGGTCTAGTGGTAGGACGTGGGGCTATGTGACCACAGGGGCGTTAGATAAAGTCCCACACAGTGGTCTAGTGGTAGGACGTAGGGCTATGTGACCAAAGGGTCGTTAGATAAAGTCCCACACAGTGGTCTAGTGGTAGGACGTAGGGCTATGTGACCAAAGGGTCGTTAGATCAAGTCCCACACAGTGGTCTAGTGGTAGGACGTGGGGCTATGTGACCAAAGGGTCGTTAGATCAAGTCCCACACAGTGGTCTAGTGGTAGGACGTGGGGCTATGTGACCAAAGGGTCGTTAGATCTAGTCCCACACAGTGGTCTAGTGGTAGGACGTAGGGCTATGTGACCAAAGGGGCGTTAGATCAAGTCCCACACAGTGGTCTAGTGGTAGGACGTAGGGCTATGTGACCAAAGGGTCGTTAGATCTAGTCCCACACAGTGGTCTAGTGGTAGGACGTAGGGCTATGTGACCAAAGGGGCGTTAGATAAAGTCCCACACAGTGGTCTAGTGGTAGGACGTGGGGCTATGTGACCAAAGGGGCGTTAGATAAAGTCCCACACAGTGGTCTAGTGGTAGGACGTAGAGCTATGTGACCAAAGGGTCGTTAGATAAAGTCCCACACAGTGGTCTAGTGGTAGGACGTAGAGCTATGTGACCAAAGGGGCGTTAGATAAAGTCCCACACAGTGGTCTAGTGGTAGGACGTCGGGCTATGTGACCAAAGGGTCGTTAGATCAAGTCCCACACAGTGGTCTAGTGGTAGGACGTAGAGCTATGTGACCAAAGGGTCGTTAGATAAAGTCCCACACAGTGGTCTAGTGGTAGGACGTGGGGCTATGTGACCAAAGGGTCGTTAGATCTAGTCCCACACAGTGGTCTAGTGGTAGGACGTAGGGCTATGTGACCAAAGGGTCGTTAGATAAAGTCCCACACAGTGGTCTAGTGGTAGGACGTGGGGCTATGTGACCAAAGGGGCGTTAGATCTAGTCCCACACAGTGGTCTAGTGGTAGGACGTAGGGCTATGTGACCAAAGGGTCGTTAGATAAAGTCCCACACAGTGGTCTAGTGGTAGGACGTAGGGCTATGTGACCAAAGGGTCGTTAGATCTAGTCCACAAAGTGGTCTAGTGGTAGGACGTGGGGCTATGTGACCAAAGGGTCGTTAGATAAAGTCCCACACAGTGGTCTAGTGGTAGGACGTAGGGCTATGTGACCAAAGGGTCGTTAGATAAAGTCCCACACAGTGGTCTAGTGGTAGGACGTGGGGCTATGTGACCAAAGGGGCGTTAGATAAAGTCCCACACAGTGGTCTAGTGGTAGGACGTGGGGCTATGTGACCAAAGGGGCGTTAGACCAAGTCCCACACAGTGGTCTAGTGGTAGGACGTAGGGCTATGTGACCAAAGGGTCGTTAGATCTAGTCCCACACAGTGGTCTAGTGGTAGGACGTAGGGCTATGTGACCAAAGGGTCGTTAGATAAAGTCCCACACAGTGGTCTAGTGGTAGGACGTAGGGCTATGTGACCAAAGGGTCGTTAGATCTAGTCCCACACAGTGGTCTAGTGGTAGGACGTAGGGCTATGTGACCAAAGGGTCGTTAGATCTAGTCCCACACAGTGGTCTAGTGGTAGGACGTGGGGCTATGTGACCAAAGGGTCGTTAGATCTAGTCCCACACAGTGGTCTAAGTGGTAGGACGTAGGGCTATGTGACCAAAGGGGCGTTAGATCTAGTCCCACACAGTGGTCTAGTGGTAGGACGTGGGGCTATGTGACCAAAGGGTCGTTAGATAAAGTCCCACACAGTGGTCTAGTGATAGGACGTGGGGCTATGTGACCAAAGGGGCGTTAGATCTAGTCCCACACAGTGGTCTAGTGGTAGGACGTAGGGCTATGTGACCAAAGGGTCGTTAGATCTAGTCCCACACAGTGGTCTAGTGGTAGGACGTGGGGCTATGTGACCACAGGGGCGTTAGATAAAGTCCCACACAGTGGTCTAGTGGTAGGACGTAGGGCTATGTGACCAAAGGGTCGTTAGATAAAGTCCCACACAGTGGTCTAGTGGTAGGACGTGGGGCTATGTGACCAAAGGGTCGTTAGATCTAGTCCCACACAGTGGTCGAGTGGTAGGACGTAGGGCTATGTGACCAAAGGGGCGTTAGATAAAGTCCCACACAGTGGTCTAGTGGTAGGACGTAGGGCTATGTGACCAAAGGGTCGTTAGATCAAGTCCCACACAGTGGTCTAGTGGTAGGACGTCGGGCTATGTGACCAAAGGGTCGTTAGATAAAGTCCCACACAGTGGTCTAGTGGTAGGACGTAGAGCTATGTGACCAAAGGGGCGTTAGATAAAGTCCCACACAGTGGTCTAGTGGTAGGACGTCGGGCTATGTGACCAAAGGGTCGTTAGATAAAGCCCCACACAGTGGTCTAGTGGTAGGACGTAGGGCTATGTGACCAAAGGGTCGTTAGATCTAGTCCACAAAGTGGTCTAGTGGTAGGATGTGGGGCTATGTGACCAAAGGGGCGTTAGATAAAGTCCCACACAGTGGTCTAGTGGTAGGACGTGGGGCTATGTGACCAAAGGGGCGTTAGACCAAGTCCCACACAGTGGTCTAGTGGTAGGATGTGGGGCTATGTGACCAAAGGGTCGTTAGATAAAGTCCCACACAGTGGTCTAGTGGTAGGATGTGGGGCAATGTGACCAAAGGGTCGTTAGATAAAGTCCCACACAGTGGTCTAGTGGTAGGACGTAGGGCTATGTGACCAAAGGGTCGTTAGATCTAGTCCCACACAGTGGTCTAGTGGTAGGACGTGGGGCTATGTGACCAAAGGGTCGTTAGATCTAGTCCCACACAGTGGTCTAATGGTAGGACGTAGGGCTATGTGACCAAAGGGGCGTTAGATCTAGTCCCACACAGTGGTCTAGTGGTAGGACGTGGGGCTATGTGACCAAAGGGTCGTTAGATAAAGTCCCACACAGTGGTCTAGTGATAGGACGTGGGGCTATGTGACCAAAGGGGCGTTAGATCTAGTCCCACACAGTGGTCTAGTGGTAGGACGTGGGGCTATGTGACCACAGGGGCGTTAGATAAAGTCCCACACAGTGGTCTAGTGGTAGGACGTAGGGCTATGTGACCAAAGGGTCGTTAGATAAAGTCCCACACAATGGTCTAGTGGTAGGACGTGGGGCTATGTGACCAAAGGGTGGTTAGATCTAGTCCCACACAGTGGTCGAGTGGTAGGACGTGGGGCTATGTGACCAAAGGGTCGTTAGATAAAGTCCCACACAGTGGTCTAGTGGTAGGACGTGGGGCTATGTGACCAAAGGGTCGTTAGATAAAGTCCCACACAGTGGTCTAGTGGTAGGACGTAGGGCTATGTGACCAAAGGGTCGTTAGATAAAGTCCCACACAATGGTCTAGTGGTAGGACGTGGGGCTATGTGACCAAAGGGTCGTTAGATCTAGTCCCACACAGTGGTCTAGTGGTAGGACGTGGGGCTATGTGACCAAAGGGTCGTTAGATAAAGTCCCACACAGTGGTCTAGTGGTAGGACGTAGGGCTATGTGACCAAAGGGTCGTTAGATCACGTCCCACACAGTGGTCTAGTGGTAGGACGTGGGGCTATGTGACCAAAGGGGCGTTAGACCAAGTCCCACACAGTGGTCTAGTGGTAGGATGTGGGGCTATGTGACCAAAGGGTCGTTAGATAAAGTCCCACACAGTGGTCTAGTGGTAGGACGTGGGGCCATGTGACCAAAGGGTCGTTAGATCTAGTCCACAAAGTGGTCTAGTGGTAGGACGTAGGGCTATGTGACCAAAGGGTCGTTAGATCTAGTCCCACACAGTGGTCTAGTGGTAGGACGTAGGGCTATGTGACCAAAGGGTCGTTAGATAAAGCCCCACACAGTGGTCTAGTGGTAGGACGTAGGGCTATGTGACCAAAGGGTCGTTAGATCTAGTCCACAAAGTGGTCTAGTGGTAGGATGTGGGGCTATGTGACCAAAGGGGCGTTAGATAAAGTCCCACACAGTGGTCTAGTGGTAGGACGTGGGGCTATGTGACCAAAGGGGCGTTAGACCAAGTCCCACACAGTGGTCTAGTGGTAGGATGTGGGGCTATGTGACCAAAGGGTCGTTAGATAAAGTCCCACACAGTGGTCTAGTGGTAGGATGTGGGGCTATGTGACCAAAGGGTCGTTAGATAAAGTCCCACACAGTGGTCTAGTGGTAGGACGTAGGGCTATGTGACCAAAGGGTCGTTAGATCTAGTCCCACACAGTGGTCTAGTGGTAGGACGTGGGGCTATGTGACCAAAGGGTCGTTAGATAAAGTCCCACACAGTGGTCTAGTGGTAGGACGTGGGGCTATGTGACCAAAGGGTCGTTAGATAAAGTCCCACACAGTGGTCTAGTGGTAGGACGTAGGGCTATGTGACCAAAGGGTCGTTAGATAAAGTCCCACACAATGGTCTAGTGGTAGGACGTGGGGCTATGTGACCAAAGGGTCGTTAGATCTAGTCCCACACAGTGGTCGAGTGGTAGGACGTGGGGCTATGTGACCAAAGGGTCGTTAGATAAAGTCCCACACAGTGGTCTAGTGGTAGGACGTAGGGCTATGTGACCAAAGGGTCGTTAGATAAAGTCCCACACAATGGTCTAGTGGTAGGACGTGGGGCTATGTGACCAAAGGGGCGTTAGATCAAGTCCCACACAGTGGTCTAGTGGTAGGACGTGGGGCTATGTGACCAAAGGGATCGTTAGATCAAGTCCCACACAATGGTCTAGTGGTAGGACGTAGGGCTATGTGACCAAAGGGTCGTTAGATCTAGTCCCACACAGTGGTCTAGTGGTAGGACGTGGGGCTATGTGACCAAAGGGTCGTTAGATAAAGTCCCACACAGTGGTCTAGTGGTAGGATGTGGGGCTATGTGACCAAAGGGTCGTTAGATCAAGTCCCACACAGTGGTCTAGTGGTAGGACGTGGGGCTATGTGACCAAAGGGTCGTTAGATAAAGTCCCACACAGTGGTCTAGTGGTAGGACGTGGGGCTATGTGACCAAAGGGGCGTTAGATCTAGTCCCACACAGTGGTCTAGTGGTAGGACGTGGGGCTATGTGACCAAAGGGTCGTTAGATAAAGTCCCACACAGTGGTCTAGTGGTAGGACGTAGGGCTATGTGACCAAAGGGTGGTTAGATAAAGTCCCACACAGTGGTCTAGTGGTAGGACGTAGGGCTATGTGACCAAAGGGTCGTTAGATCTAGTCCCACACAGTGGTCTAGTGGTAGGACGTCGGGCTATGTGACCAAAGGGTCGTTAGATAAAGTCCCACACAGTGGTCTAGTGGTAGGACGTAGGGCTATGTGACCAAAGGGGCGTTAGATAAAGTCCCACACAGTGGTCTAGTGGTAGGATGTGGGGCTATGTGACCAAAGGGTCGTTAGATAAAGTCCCACACAGTGGTCTAGTGGTAGGACGTAGAGCTATGTGACCAAAGGGTCGTTAGATCTAGTCCCACACAGTGGTCTAGTGGTAGGACGTGGGGCTATGTGACCACAGGGTCGTTAGATAAAGTCCCACACAGTGGTCTAGTGGTAGGACGTGGGGCTATGTGACCAAAGGGGCGTTAGATCTAGTCCCACACAGTGGTCTAGTGGTAGGATGTGGGGCTATGTGACCAAAGGGTCGTTAGATCTAGTCCCACACAGTGGTCTAGTGGTAGGACGTAGGGCTATGTGACCAAAGGGGCGTTAGATCAAGTCCCACACAATGGTCTAGTGGTAGGACGTGGGGCTATGTGACCAAAGGGTCGTTAGATAAAGTCCCACACAGGAGCGATGTTGTATCCTTGATTAAGATATCTTACTCCATTGTGTTCCACTCAACAAAGCAGTAAATGAGTATGTGGTAGGGCATTGCAAGAAATGTTGTGTGTGAGATGTTAGTGCCAGGTGTCACAATCCGACTTTGTTTCACCTTTATATGGAAGGTAAGTATATTAGCTGAGCACGTGAGGTATACACCACGTAAGATGTGCTATTGTACGACTGGGTGTTTTGGGCTGCGGTAGTCAGTAATCCACCCGGCTCGATAATGGAAACTTTGCAGTTGTAGGTATAGAGATACGTGTGCCTATATTCTGGGAAGAAGCGTGAAATTACAGTCACGGTAAGTTGATATCTATTATTATTCTCTTTCTGAATGTGTATGTAGTTCGTTGATATCAGTATGTTTGTCGAAAAGTGGTTTTAAGCGTGTTTAAATATAGTTGTTATTGTGTTTAGTGAGTACGCTAGTGCACGGGCGTGAGTACTGTTTATATTACTTGTATGGACGCACTAGGGTTATTGTATAATTATTTAGCACTTACAAACATGGTTATATATAATATTATTTACTGTAAATGTATGAATATCAAGTTTAGGGTTTAATTTGATATTTTGTAGCTTCACGCGAGTGGACACGCTGTCCAGCGGTGAAATGTATGGAAGCTGGGTGGCACCATTGTAATGGGATCCATAGACTGTACTGTTTGACAACCATGTTATGTACCACAATTAGTACGTGATTATTGTGGGAGGTAGAGAACACGAATCCAAGTGTACTCGAGGATAGCCAGAGTAGCGGCTGTATTTTGGTGTGGAAACATCAGATGGAGACCCGGATGGGTCGTATCAGGCCTTAGTAATACTGGACTGACGCCATCAGCGTGGGAAGTATCAGACCCAACGAGGCAACCGGCGGTTCAAATAGTGTAAATATTCCTCAAACCCGGAGACTTTTACCACATTGTATATGGACAAGGATATCTTCCACGTTGTGTTGCTATAAAGTCTTTAGGGTTTAGTTTATTTATATATTCATTTATAGATATATATATTAGTACCTGTGATTCTGTGTGTTAGTACTTGTTGAGTGTATCACGGAAGAAGATGATTGAGTGGGCGTAAGCGAGGTTTTGTAAAATAGATAAATAGTAAAAATAATGCTTGTATATTGATTGTATATTGCTTGTAATTATAGCGTATAATATAAATTGTAAATGTGTACTTCCTGATTTTGTTGTTATTTTAGATACCTGTGTGGCAAACACTCGGCTAGGTTACACCAGGGAGTCAAGATATTGGTTGGGTGCTAAAGGCCCAAAAACCATGGATAGTAACTTGTGAACCACATTGAGATGGCTATGTTGCTGTGGTATACAAAAATCTAAATCATTGTTGATAATTTTCATACAAGATTTGATTGTTCATTTTATGTATAAAGTAAATGTGGCGCTCACATAAAACTTTGTGACCTTCATATCTTTATGAAGATCTGATAACATGCTGGTGTAATCCATTTTGGGCACCATGTAGTCCTCCCCAAGCTTCTTTACATAAAATGGAACATCTGCTTCCACAACATCCCGTTCTTTATTTGAACTGGCAAAAGTAGAATGAAAAATAATTAAGCATTGCAAATGATACAAATAACTTCGCATGTCGGCTGGTTAGCTACCTTAATTTTTATACCAGCAAAGTTGTCCTTGCAATTCCCATCCTGTCTTTTGACAAAAAAAAATAAGAAATAAACAAATTAAATAAAGAAAGTATTTGTTATAATCAATGTTTTTTTAACTCAAACAATCACAATAGAAAATCTGTGAACATTTTAAGTCAATGACATTTCTGAAAATAGGGCATCATGCACCAATGAATGTAGATAAATATTATGTTTTTATAATATTGAACAGAGTTACTGGTAAAAGTAAAATAATATATATTTATAATATTGAACAGAGTTACTGGTAAAAGTAAAATAATATATATTTATAATATTGTACTGGACGTATAAATATATTCTAAAACATTGAATGTAGTTATACTTGTATAAATGTATGTTTCTATAAAAATTAATTTGAAAGACTTTTTATTAGAGGGAAAATGAACCAGTATCAGTTCTGAATCTGGGTTGATCTTCAGAAATCTCACAAATACTTACAAATCATCTGCTTCTCTATCTAATCTGTTAAAAAGTTCCTCCCATGCTACCACCTCATCTTGTAGTCTGAATAGCAGAGAAATGATGTGAGAATTCATAGAATTGTGAGAATCACACAGTCGATAATAATCCAACTGATAATATATCACAACAGCTAGAAAATAGTTCACAGTGATTCATTACACTGATGCCCACAACATACCGGTAAAGTGGTCCAAGTATATATATATAAAGTTGTTAAACCGAGTTCCAAATTCACTCATTAATTAAGCATTGATGTCATTTTTTTTTAGTTTCACCGGGGTATGAAACAAATTTTGTTTGCAAACTGTATGAATCCGCGTAGCGGATTCTTACAGAAGTTTGCAAACAAAATTTGTTTCATACCCCGATGAAACTAAAAAATAATTGACATCAATGCTTATAATTAATTTTTGAAAATGATTTTCTAATTTAAAACATGTTTTATGTACAATTTTACTGGTTTTAAATGGGATTCTTTTTCTCAAATCAATACGCAACTTCAATTGTCGTATTGTGACGTCACATTTTTCACGCCATTCTCGGAATTTCTTTGACCAATCACATTTGAGTATTTACCATGAAAACAAAGAAAAAATAATTATTAGTGATATGATGCTGATATTTTACAGTAATATTCTTTTGGGATCAGATAAATGAAGTTAATTTTTTGTCAGCCTCTGACATGTTATGAACTGTGGTCAAAATTTGGGCCTAAGTCCATTCCCGTCAAATGTGGGACAGGGACATACAAATGTACATGTTTTACAAACATTTTCTAGTTTTGATTTAAATACAGGGAAGTGGATGTATCGCCTGTGCAGAAAGTTTGTGTGATTACCAATTATAAGAGTTATTGCATAGAAACAGACTTTCTACTTATAGTAACAGTGACCATGACATGTGGACAAGTAAAAAACACTTGTGGTAAGGAAAACCTGCATGAGTTTGATGGGTCTAAACGAACATGTGTTATCATAAGGAAACCAATTCTCTATTTTTGATAACAGTAACCTAGACCTTTGGACCTGAAAAGCAAGTACTTGGGGTAAAAAAGACCTGAATGAAGATTGTGTTTGAGTAGCCATTTAAACTTAAGTTATTGCAAGGGAATGAATTTTCTTTTTTAGTAAAGGTGACCTTGACCTTTGACCTTCAGACATGAAAAGCAATCCCAAGCAAGCACTTTTGGTGAGGTAGATCTGCATGATGTTTGTAGTCTGTACGGATGTCACCGCTGTAGCCATCGACACTGATATAGTGATGACTATATGTCACCTGCTATTTGGAGACAACAAAATTTGTCTCAAAAAGCTACATTAGAGTTTCTTTTCAGGTCCTGGATATTAAAGTTTGATCACTGTAGTACCGCTGAATACATTAGTATCCCAGCCCTTCAGAAAATTACACACTTTAAACATATGTCCAGGTTCCAAGGAACAAGAATGCATTGGAGTAAATTTTATCAAGATCCATATTATATAATGTAATTAGTTCAACCATTACAACCCCAAGACCAAGTAATGACTCCACATGGGGACTAAATCTACAGGAGACAAAGTGATGACAGATCTTTTGGTTGATGATGGTAGCATAATCACACCAATCGCTATATGGTTAGAGGTTAATTTCCAAGGCAATAAATGTTTGTGATAAACTTGATACATATGATAAAGGTAACATTCCTGGGGATTCATTTTCATGAATGTCTTCACTTGTGAACATTGAGTAATTAATCCTTCCTATATTTCTTAATTACTATAGATTAATTATAATAATATTTCTTAATTCAATAATATCAATCAATTAGATCCATCATGTATGATAGAATGTACAATGTACCGTTTGATTCTGGCCTCCACTTCCACGATAGTCTGATCCATCTCCAGGTTGATGGGATTAGGAATACTTCTGTGAATGAAACAAAAGTATAATTGTTATTGGACATGTATAAACAAATCATTGACAGAAAAAGAAATACGAAGATGTAATGACAATTGATAACTGATTAATAATACATTGATTTAGTAAATAAGACATGAAATCAATATATCCGTGTTCCAAGGAACCAGTGTTTTCCTATGAGTTGGACAAATATATACACAGCTGTCAAACTATAGGATTATATATTCTGACTGGTACCTGTGTTTCCGGTTACAAATACTACCTAGGAATAAGGCAATCCAATTAAATATAGAGCAATGGTCCTAGCTCTCTAGTTTTAGGTTGGTCGTTTTAAACTAATATTATCAACATCAGTACTTTAGTTTCTAACAAGAGATCCCAGAGGGATCTTGGCGCCCACCATTGAATGATCTTCATAGGTTCCATGTCAGATTGATCTTTTCTCTACTTTTCCCTTCATTTTACTAATCTGTGCAAATTGAGACATCCCTCCAGTACTTTTCAAACAAGGGAATCCTAGCTATATAAGAAATTTGAGATTTAACGATAATGGCTGTTTGTTTGCCAGGTTGTTTTCAGGACAGACTGGTCCAAAAATGCAATACAAGGGACCAAGGGGAACCTACTTATGAAATTTGAGAAAGATCCATTCAGTACTTTGAGAAATAGAGATAACAAACTTCAATTGTCAAAATCCAAGATGGCTGCCTGTCAGCCATGTTGTTTTCTGATTGGTCTCAAAACACAATATGCATAACTAGGCACCAAGGGAAACTTACATATGAAATTTGAGAAAGATCCCTTAAATACTTTCTCAAAAATAGTGATAACAAACTTCAATTGTCAAAATCCAAGATGGCTGCCTGTCGGCCATGTTGTTTTCAGATTGGTCTCAAAACGCAATATGCATAACTAAGCACCAAGGGGAACCTACATATGAAATTTCAGAAAGATCCATTCAGTACATTCTCAGAAATAGCGATAACAAACTTCAATTGTCAAAATCCAAGATGGCTGCCTGTCGGCCATGTTGTTTTCGGATTGGTCTCAAAACGCAATATGCATAACTAGGCACCAAGGGAAACCTACATATGAAATTTCAGAAAGATCCCTTCAGTACTTTCTCAGAAATAGTGATAACAAACTTCAATGTCAAAATCCAAGATGGCTGCCTGTCGGCCATGTTGTTTTCCGATTGGTCTCAAATCGCAATATGCATAACTAGGCACCAAGGGGAACCTACATATGAAATTTGAGAAAGATCCCTTCAGTACTTTCTCAGAAATAGCGATAACAAACTTCAATTGTCAAAATCCAAGATGGCTGCCTGTCGGCCATGTTGTTTTCCGATTGGTCTCAAATCGCAATATGCATAACTAGGCACCAAGGGGAACCTACATATGAAATTTGAGAAAGATCCCTTCAGTACTTTCTCAGAAATACCGATAACAAACTTCAATTGTCAAAATACAAGATGGCTGCCTGTCGGCCATGTTGTTTTCCGATTGGTCTCAAAACGCAATATGCATAACTAGGCACCAAGGAGAACCTACATATGAAATTTGAGAAAGATCCCTTCAGTACTTTCTGAGAAATAGCGATAACAAGAATTGTTTACGGACGGAGGGACGGAGGGACGGAGGGACGGAGGGACGGACGGAAGACGGACCACGGACACAGGGCGATTTGAATAGCCCACCATCTGATGATGGTGGGCTAAAAAAATAAAAACAACAATAAACTACTAGTATAATATACATGTACTAATATTTTAAAAACAAAGGCGTTAAAATGTCACCACGCTAAATCTCCCACCTTGAACAATCCCTTGATGGGAGATCTCCCACTTTGGTATCTCAAGAGGGTGGCAATCCTACTACTATAGTGTTATGCATACACAATATTTTGTAGAACAGTAATTTTAATTTCTACCAACTTTATACTTCAATGTTTTGCTAAGTATTTTTAACTGGCCATACTTTTGATTACATATTTCATCAATTTTCCAGTTTGAATCTATACATCAATGAAATACATACTTCTTATTTTGAGAAGCTCTTTTGAAAATGCCTGTCTCCTCCATCTCTGCCACTTGATGTAGCACTGCCTCTTCCACTGTAGGGAAAACAGACATGTAATATCAAAATTGTCAGGAGACCACTACTAAAAGAAGCATCAGTTCAGTATTTTCAGCAAAAATGTAACTACCCTGCGAAGCATTATTGATCTATCAAAATGTAGAAAACAATGATATTCACAGAGTCACAGTAAAGGTGCCCAATCTCAGTGATATATCCCTGTATAGTTAATAGAACTTGTGACAACATACTTTTATTAGAATACTAGTCAAGGTCATTTCTTTTTGCAAACACTGTACATGTCTCGCATTATCCCTGGAACCTAATATAATCTGCACCAGCCAAATGTCTTGATTATTTGTGTTTTAGTCAATCAGAACAAGTTGGTTGAATATTTTACCAAATTTGGCCCTGCGACCTTGAATATGGGACAAAGTCATTTCTTTTCGCAAACTTTGTAAGGCTCCATTCCAGGTACCAACCAGAAAAATATCATGATTTCAGGACGTTTATTTTTTGAGAAGAAGTTTTATTAAAGGAAATTTTTTAAGCCAGATAGATGATGAACTCACTACGGCAGTTGAGCAAGGTGCAGTTAAAAGCAGTTATATGTGACCTGTACATAATTTTTCAGTTACAATGTGATAATTTCTGTTTTATGATATAAAATAACTTACATTCTTTTTTCAAAGATTGAAAATCGTCAATATCGGTCATTTCTTCTTCCATTTTCTGTAAAGTGTACTACAAAACAATTTGTTATAACAGTTAAACATTACTTCTCATGAAATAACAGGTAGACATAACTCCTCATGAAATAGCAGGTAAATGACATTACTTTACACATGACATTATATATCACATTACATAACATTACACACGACATTACATTACACATGGCATGACATTACATGACATTACACATGACATGACATTACACGTCATGACATGACATTACACATGACACGACATTACACATGACATTATATTACACATTACATTACACATGACATTACACATGACATTACACACGACATTACACATGACATTACATTACACATTACATTACACATGACATGACATTACACACGACATTACACATGACATGACATTACACATGACATTACATTACACATGACATTACATTGCACACAACATTACATTACACATGCCATTACACATGCCATTACACATGACGTTACATTACACATGACATTACATTACACACAACATAACATTATACACAACATTGCATTATACATTACATTACACATGACATTACATAACACACAACATTACATTACACATGACATTACACATGACATTGCATTACACATGACATTACATTGCACACGACATTACATTACACACAACATTACATTACACACAATATTACATTACACATGACATTACACATGACATTGATTACATTTTAAATTACACATGACATAACATTAAATTACACATGACATTACATTACACACGACAGTACATTACACACGACATTACAAACAACATAACATTACACATGACATGACATTACAAACGACATTACATTACACATGACATTACATTACACACATTACATTACAAATGACATTAAATTACACATGACATTACATTACACACGAAATTACATTACAAACGACATTACATTACACACGACATTACACATGACATTACAGTACACACGACATTACATTACACATGACATAACATTTCACATGACATTACACACGACATAACATTACACATGACATTACATACGACATTACATATGACATTACATTACACACGACATTACATTACAGACAACATGACATTACACACAACATTACATTACACATGACATTACACATGACATTGCATTACACATGACATTACATTACACACGACATTACATTACACACAACATTACATTACACATGACATTACATTACACACATTACATTACACACGGCATTACATTACACACGACATTACATTACACACAACATTACATTACACATGACATTACATGACATTACACATGACATTGATTACATTTTAAATTACACATGACATAACATTAAATTACACGACATTACATTACACACGACATTACATTACACATGACATTACATTACACACAGTACATTACACATGCCATTACACATGACATTACATTACACACGACATTACATTACACATGACATTACATTACACACGACATTACATTACACATGACATAACATTTCACATGACATTACACACGACATAACATTACACATGACATTACACACGACATAACATTACACATGACATTACATTACACACGACATTACATTACACATGACATTGCATTACACATGACATTAAATTACACACAACATTACATTACACATGACATTACATATCACATTATATATGACATTATACACAACATGACATTACACATGACATTACATTATACATGAAATTACATTACACATGACATTGCAGATGTCTCATGTCATTCATCATATGGAATTTTGTATATAATATATATTGGTAGGTTTTAAGAGATTTCATTTTAGACAATTTTTCAAGGTCCGTTAATATGTTTCAACATTTACTTTTATCATATATATTTTGTAACATAGATTTATATGTTAAAAGGACCCATTCCCCTAAAAAAAAATCTTGTGAAAATTCATTATTTGCCACAAAAAATTGCCAATTTTGAAGACACTTTGGAATGATTAAGTAAGTTTTATCTACAAAGACCTATACTAAGGTTCTTTTAAAAAATTAAAAAACAGCTATAGAGATAACAAATGAAATCAAAAATAATATAAAGGCAATAATCATCAAAGAAAAACTGAAATTGGTATGAATTTCACTATTTTTCGTTTTTCCCACTGTCACATTTTGGTCGCGTAGAAATTCCCAATTCAATGGACCCTGGTCCCAGATGAAAAATTGTAGGAAAAGCCCTGGTAATGGTTACATACATTAATTGTAATATAATTTGAGTACTTATACCTGCAGGCATGCCTTGGTTAATAATGCTAGTCTCTCATCCACAGGCTTGTCGATGTCTATTGATTTATATAAATCTGAAAGAGGGAAAAAACAATAAAATATTCAGAATTACAACGGGGAGCAGAAAACATTGTAGCTCTTATATATTCACAACCTGTGATAAATACAATTATATCTTAAAACACCAAAAAAAAGAGTTGTTAGAAGACAACATAACTTGCTGATCATGAGTGCATGGGTTGAAATTCAGAATTAGGTTTTTTGAAAGTAGGTAAAAAAAGACAACATATATAGCTTGCTGTGTACGTTGAAAATCAGACTAAGGTTTTCCAAAGTTGGTCAAAGGTCACAGTCAAGGTAAGTATATCTGCAAAAGTAGTACTAAAGGAAAGGCCTTTTCACAAGGAACACACATGTCAAGTATGAAAGCCATATCTTGTACGGTTAACACACAGTGGCCAAGGTTAATGTTTTTAAAACTGGATATCAAATATACTACTAATGGAAAGGTTTTGTAACAAGGAACACTTCTGTCAAATATCTAATGAATAAACTGTTTCCTCATTAGTATTGACACAACACTATTTTGACTGATAGCTAATGATATCCCAGAATTCAAAGACTATGTACAACCTGTAATTCACTTGATGATGAATTGCATCTCTTTCTCCATTGCCACATTAAACAATCAGTGAGATCCAAGTTCTATCTTGCAAATATCTAACCCTAAGTGATTCCACAAATTTAACAAGTACTATGTCATCATCAAATATAAAGATTATTCTTCAGACCTGTTTGTCTATGAAACAGTCATTAGAACTGAAGAAGACAGGCCTGCATCCAATTTGATTTAGTAATTTCTTATGCATGTTATTGTTATTTCAATTTTGTTAATCTATAGCCCTCTAATTACATTTTGTACATCTGTATTTACAAAAGTGCTATTAAAAGTTGAATTGAATATAAAAACTTTAAAATGTCTACAGAAGTCGCTGACATCAGGCACATGGGGATATTGCAATAGTTTTTTCCTGGAGAGCTAAAAATCTGGGAAATAGAATTTTTTATGTTGTTGAAATTCTGAACAAGACAATTCGGTAAATTACAGTGCCCCACCAGATATGACATTTTATAGCAAGAATGCACTGATGATGAATTGATGTAGTAAAACTAATTGTAAACACAGAATATTTGACAGACCCAATGTAACACAATAATTGCATTTGGTCATACAGGTTATAAATGTGAATGAATTCTGTATTATCATTAATTTTACTTTTTAGGAGGCAATATTGTAACTTAATGCAAGTAAACCCATGCCCCACGTTATATGAACCCATGCCTCAAGTAAGATGAACCCATACCCCAAGTAAGATGAACCCATACCCCAAGTAAGGTGAACCCATGCCTCAAGTAAGATGAACCCATGACCAAAGTAAAGATGAGCCCATACCCCAAGTAAGATGAACCCATACCCCAAGTAAGATGAACCCATGCCCCAAGTAAGGTGAACCCATACCCCAAGTAAGATGAACCCATACCCCAAGTAAGATTAACCCATACCCCAAGTAAGATGAACCCATGCCCCAAGTAAGATGAACCCATGCCTCAAGTAAGGTGAACCCATGCCCCAAGTAAGGTGAACCCATACCACAAGTAAGATGAACCCATGCCCCAAGTAAGATGAACCCATGCCTCAAGTAAGGTGAACCCATGCCCAAGTAAGGTGAACCCATGCCCAAGTAAGATGAACCCATACCCCAAATAAGATGAACCCATGCCCAAAGTAAGATGAACCCATGCCCTAAGTAAGATGAGCCCATGCCTCAAGTAAGATGAGCCCATGCCCCAAGTAAGATGAACCCATGCCCCAAGTAAGATGAACCCATACCCCAAGTAAGATGAACCCATACCCCAAGTAAGATGAACCCATGCCTCAAGTAAGATGAACCCATACCCCAAGTAAGGTGAACCCATGCCCCAAGTAAGATGAACCCATACCCCAAGTAAGATGAACCCATGACCCCAAGTAAGGTGAACCCATGCCCCAAGTAAGATGAACCCATACCCCAAGTAAGATGAACCCATACCCCAAGTAAGATGAACCCATGCCTCAAGTAAGATGAACCCATGCCCCAAGTAAGGTGAACCCATGCCCTAAGTAAGATGAACCCATGCCTCAAGTAAGATGAACCCATACCTCAAGTAAGGTGAACCCATACCCCAAGTAAGATAAACCCATGCCCCAAGTAAGATAAACCCATGCCCCAAGTAAGGTGAACCCATGCCCTAAGTAAGATGAACCCATGCCTCAAGTAAGATGAACCCATACCTCAAGTAAGGTGAACCCATACCCCAAGTAAGATAAACCCATGCCCCAAGTAAGATAAACCCATGCCTCAAGTAAGATTAGCCCATGCCTCAAGTAAGATGAACCCATGCCTCAAGTAAGATGAACCCATGCCCCAAGTAAGATGAACCCATACCTCAAGTAAGGTGAACCCATACCCCAAGTAAGATAAACCCATGCCCCAAGTAAGATAAACCCATGCCTCAAGTAAGATTAGCCCATGCCTCAAATAAGATGAACCCATGCCTCAAGTAAGATGAACCCATGCCCCAAGTAAGATGAACCCATACCCCAAGTAAGGTGAACCCATACCCCAAGTAAGATGAACCCATACCCCAAGTAAGATGAACCCATACCCCAAGTAAGATGAGTCTATGTCCCAAGTAAGATGAACCCATACCCCAAGTAAGGTGAACCCATGCCCCAAGTAAGATGAACCCATGCCCCAAGTAAGGTGAACCCATGCCCCAAGTAAGGTGAACCCATACCTCAAGTAAGATGAACCCATGCCCCAAGTAAGGTGAACCCATGCCCTAAGTAAGATGAACCCATGCCTCAAGTAAGATGAACCCATACCTCAAGTAAGGTGAACCCATACCCAAAGTAAGATGAACCCATACCCCAAGTAAGGTGAACCCATGCCCCAAGTAAGATGAACCCATGCCTCAAGTAAGATGAACCCATGCCCCAAGTAAGGTGAACCCATGCCCTAAGTAAGATGAACCCATGCCTCAAGTAAGATGAACCCATACCTCAAGTAAGGTGAACCCATACCCCAAGTAAGATAAACCCATGCCCCCAGTAAGATAAACCCATGCCCCAAGTAAGGTGAACCCATGCCCTAAGTAAGATGAACCCATGCCTCAAGTAAGATGAACCCATACCTCAAGTAAGGTGAACCCATACCCCAAGTAAGATAAACCCATGCCCCAAGTAAGATAAACCCATGCCTCAAGTAAGATTAGCCCATGCCTCAAGTAAGATGAACCCATGCCTCAAGTAAGATGAACCCATGCCCCAAGTAAGATGAACCCATACCTCAAGTAAGGTGAACCCATACCCCAAGTAAGATAAACCCATGCCCCAAGTAAGATAAACCCATGCCTCAAGTAAGATTAGCCCATGCCTCAAGTAAGATGAACCCATGCCTCAAGTAAGATTAACCCATGCCCCAAGTAAGATGAACCCATACCCCAAGTAAGG
The DNA here is from genome assembly GCF_902652985.1 of Pecten maximus. Lineage (NCBI taxonomy): Eukaryota > Metazoa > Mollusca > Bivalvia > Pectinida > Pectinidae > Pecten > Pecten maximus. Next base: position 6,665,109 of record NC_047016.1, read on the forward strand.
TGAACCCATACCCCAAGTAAGATGAGTCTATGTCCCAAGTAAGATGAACCTATACCCCAAGTAAGATGAACCCATATCCCAAGTAAGATGAACCCATACCCCAAGTAAGATGAACCCATACCCCAAGTAAGGTGAACCCATACCCCAAGTAAGGTGAACCCATACCCCAAGTAAGATGAACCCATACCCCAAGTAAGATGAACCCATACCCCAAGTAAGATTAACCCATACCCCAAGTAAGATGAACACATGCCCCAAGTAAGATGAACCCATGCCTCAAGTAAGGTGAACCCATGCCCCAAGTAAGGTGAACCCATACCCCAAGTAAGATGAACCCATGCCCCAAGTAAGATGAACCCATGCCTCAAGTAACGTGAACCCATGCCCAAGTAAGGTGAACCCATGCCTAAGTAAGATGAACCCATACCCCAAATAAGATGAACCCATGCCCAAAGTAAGATGAACCCATGCCCTAAGTAAGATGAGCCCATGCCTCAAGTAAGATGAGCCCATGCCCCAAGTAGGATGAACCCATGCCCCAAGTAAGATGAACCCATACCCCAAGTAAGATGAACCCATACCCCAAGTAAGATGAACCCATGCCTCAAGTAAGATGAACCCATACCCCAAGTAAGATGAACCCATACCCCAAGTAAGATGAACCCATGCATCAAGTAAGATGAACCCATACCCCAAGTAAGATGAACCCATACCTCAAGTAAGATGAACCCATACCCCAAGTAAGATGAACCCATGCCTCAAGTAAGATGAGCCCATGCCCCAAGTAAGATGAACCCATGCCTCAAGTAAGATGAACCCATGCATCAAGTAAGATGAACCCATGCCTCAAGTAAGATGAACCCATGCCCTAAGTAAGATGAACCCATGCCTTAAGTAAGATGAACCCATACCTCAAGTAAGGTGAACCCATACCCCAAGTAAGATAAACCCATGCCCCAAGTAAGATAAACCCATGCCTCAAGTAAGATTAGCCCATGCCTCAAGTAAGATGAACCCATGCCTCAAGTAAGATGAACCCATGCCCCAAGTAAGATGAACCCATACCCCAAGTAAGGTGAACCCATACCCCAAGTAAGATGAGTCTATGTCCCAAGTAAGATGAACCCATACCCCAAGTAAGATGAACCCATGCATCAAGTAAGATGAACCCATGCCCCAAGTAAGGTGAACCCATGCCCCAAGTAAGGTGAACCCATACCCCAAGTAAGATGAGCCCATACCCCAAGTAAGATGAACCCATACCCCAAGTAAGATGAACCCATATCCCAAGTAAGATGAACCCATACCCCAAGTAAGATGAACCCATACCCCAAGTAAGGTGAACCCATACCCCAAGTAAGATGAACCCATACCCCAAGTAAGATGAACCCATACCCCAAGTAAGATGAACCCATACCCCAAGTAAGGTGAACCCATGCCCCAAGTAAGATGAACCCATGCCCCAAGTAAGATGAACCCATACCCCAAGTAAGATGAACCCATGCCTCAAGTAAGATGAACCCATGCCCCAAGTAAGGTGAACCCATGCCCCAAGTAAGATGAACCCATACCTCAAGTAAGATGAACCCATGCCCCAAGTAAGGTGAACCCATGCCCCAAGTAAGGTGAACCCATGACCAAAGTAAAGATGAGCCCATACCCCAAGTAAGGTGAACCCATGCCTCAAGTAAGATATGCCCATAAACCCAAGTAAGATGAACCCATCCCCAAGTAAGATGAGTCTATGTCCCAAGTAAGATGAGCCCATGCCCCAAGTAACATGAACCCATGCCACAAGTAACATGAACATATGCCACAAGTAACATGAACCCATGCCACAAGTAACATGAACCCATGCCACAAGTAACATGAACCCATGCCACAAGTAACATGAACATATGCCACAAGTAACATGAACATATGCCACAAGTAACATGAACATATGCCACAAGTAACATGAACCCATGCCACAAGTAACATGAACATATGCCACAAGTAACATGAACCCATGCCACAAGTAACATGAACCCATGCCACAAGTAACATGAACCCATGCCACAAGTAACATGAACATATGCCACAAGTAACATGAACCCATGCCACAAGTAACATGAACCCATGCCACAAGTAACATGAACATATGCCACAAGTAACATGAACATATGCCACAAGTAACATGAACCCATGCCCCAAGTAACATGAACCCATACCCAAAGTAAGGTGAACCCATGCCCCAAGTAAGATGAACCCATGCCTCAAGTAAGATATGCCCATAAACCAAAGTAAGATTAATCCATATAATATATGCATGCCCAAAGTGAAGTTCCAGTAACAAATAGGGTATGCTATGGAGACTGGGCAAATTAAAACTGGCTGGCCATGGTGATGCAACATTTTTCTATGCACTAATTAATAATGTGGGAGAAATTGTATTACTTTTTATAGATTTAATTAAAATGACATTAGAAATATCAAGAAAAATGTTAATTTCCTAATATGTTCTATAGTTACCTCCTCCAAAGGCTCCAGACTGCTGAAGCTTGGCACGACCAGCAGCAAAGCTGGACCTCCTCCTACTGGTACGTCGCTTCTTAGCACTATCACTCATTATTCCTGTTGCCAACTAGATCCTGAAAGATCCATGGGTCATATACATATCCTATTACATTTGTACTTATAATGCAGAAAAAAATCAAGTACATTGGATATTAAGTTCATGATCTCTAACCACCATAAATTTTGCCGACATTGATTTAACAAACATATATATATTCATTATAGTATTGTATAGTATAGTTTGATTCCAAGCATACTTCTTACATTCACCCTCTCTTGTTGATGTTAAAGGGATATTCTGCACAAATTAGGATTTCTTAGATGATTTTGATGGAAATTAACAAAAATATCTACTTTATCATAAGCCAATGGAAAGAGTACACCTTAATTTACCATGTAAACAAACATCAAATATCTAATTAGTTGAAAACCTTTATAAATCTAGATAGATCAAGTTACAAATGTTCAGGAGTGCCTGATATCATCATGATCACACATTATGTGTATGTATTGCAGGTAGCAGTCATCCTTTCTGCCTGCTGATCATGAGATTCATATTTGGCAGTACATGTATACGTACTTATACAGTGAGTATATTTTTTCTGTCACGTTTTTTTCATTTTCCTCTTTAAAGCTTTACGGGCACTGTCATTAATCCATGGTGTTGTAATGTTTTTGTTGGAAACTTTACATACTGGTATGTTTTCTTTGATTTCTTGATTGAGTATAGCTATATGTTGGTAAAGCGATTCCGAACTTCGTCCAATTATGTTTATTTGAATTTGTTGCCCGCGTTTCTAGATGTTGTCATAGTTGCCTTTATTAAAGTTTAGTTTCGGGCTGTCTTAGTTTGTTCACAGTACAGTTATAATCGTATGCACTATTTTATTCTAATTTCAAATCTTTAAAGATTAGAATGGAATATTCGACGTGATAATTGGACTATTGCATAGTAACAGGCAGCTGTATATTTACACTGTCTGAAAATGATAAATTCTTTATTGTTTTAACATGTGTACTGTACTGTACATGTACCAATATAATGTTTTCCCTAAACTGACAGTGACATATATGTTTTACAGTATTCGAATTTCCCGCTAACTATGTAACGGAAAGGAAATTCGCACAAACATAATTTTATGTGCATTTACATCACTGAAATGATTAAATATGATATGAAAAGTAATAAAGATAATGTGTAAAGATATATATATCCTGTAGTATTATTGCATTGATGATCAAGAGTTACTTACTTTACACTCACTGCAGATTGAAAACAACAGAACTCTTTTCTCTTAGAGGTAAAAATGATTTTCATAATCAGCGTCTGGATAATGCTTAAGTGCAAATGTTACGTTTAAGCATTAACACCACCTTGATCATAATAAAAAAATTGTGGAATAGGTCTACAGGAATTTCTTATTTACGTTTATTTTCTCTTGTCCAAACAGTACATTTTTTTCTCATCAAGTCTACGTGAAGCATTTTTCTTAGTGGACGGAACATTTCACATTCTGCTTTTTATGAAGGACACAAGAAACAGGTAGACTATAAGTCTAAGTGTAACCTTACTTCCTTGTTCATTTTTTTGTTTATTTTAATTATGAATCAAATTTGATACATCGGGCAGTTAGTTACACATGAAGTAATTGAGTTGCTATGAGCTTGTAAGTGCCGTTATTTATCACTGCATTACAAGTTGCAGTGAACTCCGACATCCTAGTGCATGTGTAATTAACCAGAGACTTGTATATCTAATATATATGTGATATACAAGTCTCTGAATTAACTGTTCAGAAAAGTTACAAGTTATATACACTGTTGAGGTTTCATGATGACAGATTGTGTTAGTATCTTAAATATATATAACCTCATGATCACATGCATCAATGTACTATTTGTAATTTGGCGATCACATTAATCTTTTTTTTTCAATTATAAATTTTGTTTCAGTGCCTCTATTGTGCTATTTTGTTCCAGTACTTGCAATAAAGAATAGCTTTGAAGATGTCAAACAGTGATTGGCCAATCACTGCTGTTACTGTGGTGACAGATCCCTCAAAGTGCCCTGCGGGATTCACAATTGTAAGTATTAAATAGGCAATTTCTGAAATGAGTGCAACATCCAGATACTGATTTTAAACCCCTTCTCATTTCCTAACAAACATTGTTCAAAGTATCATTTATACATATGTTTTTTTTGTTATGATCACAATTAACATGTATGTTTAAAAAAAACATGTGCACACACATGTACGCATTGCCAAATGGTTTGGTACGGTTCCCCTGTGTACTAATTGAACAAAAGAGACTTTGTAAAAGGACTGCATGCAGACATGTTTGAATGTATACTGTAGTAATACAGTAGGAATTTGAAGGGAAGCTTATATAATTACCAGGTGAGGTATATACGTACAGTGCACAATATAAAATTATCAGAAATATCTTCAGGTTCAAGATAAGGTTTGACAAATTTTAAGAAAACGAGGAAATAATATGATAATAATAACTACATGTCTAATATTGATCTATTGTTACTATTTAATTAAATTTGGGGACAACGATGATTAACAATAAAATTCTACCATGGATCAATGATATCCTTCGAGTATGTGCTAGAATCAATGTAGAAAATAACAATAAGTATATTATAAATACAACTGCTGTCTTGTTGAATCATACCACGTAATAAGTAGTTTTACAGCTAACATCTGATCGTGATTCCTCAGATTCAGTGAATTATTACAGCTTATATATATAAGAAAGATGTAAAACCTATATTTAAAGACTTTATAGAAAGATTAAAGCCAAGGTGCATTCTCCAGTATTCTGGAGAACATGTATGTACAATGTATTAAATCATTCATTGCTGCATGTCAACATCTTATATGTTCAAGGTTTCAGTTCTGACTTGCAGCATTTTCAGAAGTCAAATTACTATTTCTCAGAAATCTGTAGGATCAAAACAGGTGTCAATGCAAGTGGACATATCCATTATCCAATCACTTTAGTTTCAAATCAGGCGTTTAAGTTACATTTTGGGTAGTCTTAAAAATAATGGACTACCCCAAGCCCCTAGGGTATCATTTTACTTCAAACTGATATATATATTGTTATTTACTTTCTCAGATTGACAAAACATATGACAAGAGGGATGATGCAGACTTGTGGAGGGATGGGTACTTTGGGAAGCGTATCTGTCGCTATATGTGTGTGGAGAGATCTGCCCCCTCTGTAGTAAGTATCGGTGTAATAGGACAAAGATGTGACATTGTTGATAAGATAGCTGTAGTTGTTTAATAAATGATTACAATTTTGCTGTAAATTCAAAGAAAACTTTCACATGTTTTTAAACTGGAACCTGTTTATGGTTATATAGTCTTATAATTAAATTTCAAGCAGGATTGCAGACAAATTGAAAAAATGCAATATGATTATTTCTTTGTAATTCTCATCTGGAATAAAAGGACAAAAACTGAACATAAATGCAGTTAAGTACCATGATGTTGATATTTTAATGTTTCAACCACAAACTCTATACTATGTACATGTAACCATAAAGTTACCATTCAGACCTCTGTGATGTGACTCTTCCCACAAAACCTCGAACATAAACCTGTTATATCCGAGGTGATGGAAATTCTGATACTGTTTCTGATTAGTTATATCATTTTGGTCAATCATCATATTTTTTAAAAACCAAATTCACAAGTTTCATTTGCTACCTGTACATTTGTAAAAGTGTCCCTGATTAAATTAGAGTTGAAATGTTCTTGAATAACCCAAAAGAAAGATTATACACAGTCTCTGGTCTACATGTAAATTGTAAAATATAGGGTCTTAAGTGTGTGTCAGAGTCACTGTCCCTATGTGTTTTGAATTTCAGTACCTCATGATCCTAGCTATACCAAGGAAGTTGTAAATGTGATTTGTTTTTCTTTAGGGTAAAGATGTACTGGTTGATGTAGCTGTGATCAATGAAAGGGATCCTATTCCTGCTGGCTTTACCTGTATAGACTTCACCAGTGACACACGTGAGTGTCATAACAAGACCATCCAATTCAGAAGTGTATAAGGATATATGGCATCAAAGTTCTTCTTATACGTACATGATGAACAATATCTGAGATTGATGTCAAAAATCCCCAAATCTTGCCCTAAAATGATTTTGGTAAAATAATATTATATTTAATGGTTTTTAAATGATTGGTGTTAAATATTGATAAATTTAATTGTAATCACTCCATAAATTAAATAATACTAGTAGTATGTGCAGTGTTATTACTTGTTACACATAATTGATTCTTATTCGGTGAATTTATTGATAATACTTTCAGTGTTCGGTTATGAAAATATTCTTATGATTTTTATCCTTTAGGTGAGAAGGCTATGAAATGATTTTTATCCTTTAGGTGAGAAGGCTATGAAGAAGAAAATGCTGTGTGTGAGATACATGTCCAGCACTCTTACTAATGATGCTATCGCCGAGCTAATCATCCTGTCTAAGGGTGTGCGTCGTCCTCCCAACGGTTACAACCTTGTAGGGTAAGTGGGTAAGTTCAACATCCTGTCTAAGGGTGTGCGTCGTCCTCCCAACGGTTACAACCTTGTAGGGTAAGTCTAACATCCTGTCTAAGGGTGTGCGTCATCCTCCCAACGGTTACAACCTTGTAGGGTAAGTCTTACATCCTGTCTAAGGGTGTGCGTCGTCCTCCCAACGGTTACAACCTTGTAGGGTAAGTCTAACATCCTGTTTAAGGGTGTGCGGCGTCCTCCCAACGGTTACAACCTTGTAGGGTAAGTCTTACATCCTGTCTAAGGGTGTGCGTCATCCTCCCAACGGTTACAACCTTGTAGGGTAAGTCTTACATCCTGTCTAAGGGTGTGCGTCGTCCTCCCAACGGTTACAACCTTGTAGGGTAAGTCTAACATCCTGTCTAAGGGTGTGCGTCGTCCTCCCAACGGTTACAACCTTGTAGGGTAAGTCTAACATCCTGTCTAAGGGTGTACATGTCCTCCCAATGGTTACAACCTTGTAGGGTAAGTCTAACATCCTGTCTAAGGGGGTGCGTCGTCCTCCCAACGGTTACAACCTTGTAGGGTAAGTCTAACATCCTGTCTAAGGGTGTACACGTCCTCCCAACGGTTACAACCTTGTAGGGTAAGTCTAACATCCTGTCTAAGGGTGTACACGTCCTCCCAACGGTTACAACCTTGTAGGGTAAGTCTAACATCCTGTCTAAGGGTGTACACGTCCTCCCAACGGTTACAACCTTGTAGGGTAAGTCTAACATCCTGTCTAAGGGTGTACACGTCCTCCCAACGGTTACAACCTTGTAGGGTAAGTCTTACATCCTGTCTAAGGGTGTGCGTCGTCCTCCTAATGGTTACAACCTTGTAGGGTAAGTCTTACATCCTGTCTAAGGGTGTGCGGCGTCCTTCCAACGGTTACAACCTTGTAGGGTAAGTCTTACATCCTGTCTAAGGGTGTACATGTCTTCCCAACGGTTACAACCTTGTAGGGTAAGTCTAACATCCTGTCTAAGGGTGTGTGTCATCCTCCCAACGGTTACAACCTTGTAGGGTAAGTCTTACATCCTGTCTAAGGGTGTACACGTCCTCCCAACGGTTACAACCTTGTAGGGTAAGTCTTACATCCTGTCTAAGGGTGTACACGTCCTCCCAACAGTTACAACCTTGTAGGGTAAGTCTAACATCCTGTCTAAGGGTGTGCGGCGTCCTCCCATCGGTTACAACCTTGTAGGGTAAGTCTTACATCCTGTCTAAGGGTGTACACGTCCTCTCAACGGTTACAACCTTGTAGGGTAAGTCTAACATCCTGTCTAAGGATGTGTGTCGTCCTCCCAACGGTTACAACCTTGTAGGGTAAGTCTAACATCCTGTCTAAGGGTGTACACGTCCTCCCAACGGTTACAACCTTGTAGGGTAAGTCTAACATCCTGTCTAAGGGTGTGCGTCGTCCTCCCAACGGTTACAACCTTGTAGGGTAAGTCTTACATCCTGTCTAAGGGTGTGTGTCGTCCTCCCAACGGTTACAACCTTGTAGGGTAAGTCTCACACAAAAATAATAGGAGCAGTCATAATGTGTCTAGGCAATGCTTAAACAGAGGATATAGCAAACTGGTACCAAAAATATATCACTTCTAACAAAACGTGAGGTATAAACTAAATGGGAGAAAAATTCACATGAACTGTCAAACGATCATGTGTATCTTATAACTCCATTATTACCGGTAGGTTTCAGGAACGTGGTATACAGACCCCTCTTAGTGGAAATAAAGAAGAGAAGCAACTCAACAAGCCATGTTTCCAAACTTTAGTGTATTCTATTTTCACCTACAGCTGGTTGCTAATAAAAAAATTAGCCACAAGGTGATTTATTTTGCGATAATCAGACATCAACAGATCATTCTTATCGTTCAAGGAAGCAATGTGATTCCTGGTGTACATATATTTCTCTGAGTACCCTTTGTTTTCTTGTTCACAAGAATATCATTTACTTTAAATTTTAAATTAACAAAATTAATATGAAAAGCAACTTCTAAAGTTATGAAAACTGTTCAGAAAAAAGCTTTGTACATTTCAGTGTCAGTATGTGAAATGGTTCTACTGTACCCTTGAATGACAAAAGATCATTGAAAATGTAGACACATGATGTCACACTGGATTTATTTATGATTAATCAAAGGATGACTGCTTCCTGCAATACATGTACATAATATAATGATTAGCTAAACATGATATTTGTCTTGTCTGTGAAGAAAAGTCGCAAAGCCAGAGTTGTGTGACTTTTGCGTTGTTGACGTTTTAATAACACATAGTTATTGTGAATGTGAACATCCTTTGTTATTTTGTCATTTTAGAGAGTTAAACAACTTGGCACTTTGTTTCAAGATGGCCAGTTTTCGATCTCCTACAACTGAATCCCAACAGAACAATGTAGCTCAGCCCTACTCACCGAACTACACAACAGAAGCTCCCCTCAATAACATGTAAGTAATTTAACAATGTAGTTCACCATACACACCGAACTACACAACAGAAACTCTGCTCAATAACATGTAAGTAATTTAACAATGTAGTTCACCATACACACCGAACTACCCAACAGAAACTCCGCTTAATAACATGTAAGTAATTTAACAATGTAGTTCACCATACACACCAAACTACACAACAGAAACTCTGCTCAATAACATGTAAGTAATTTAACAATGTAACTCAGCCCTACATACCGAACTATACAATGGAAAATTGGCACAATAACATGTAAGTAATCTAACAATGTAGCTCCACCTTACAGACCAAACTAAACCATGGTGGTATGATTAATGTACAATAATTTCTCAAAAAGAGTCAATGATAGGGAAAATATTCCAATTTATAATGATACATTTTGAGAAAGTGGATATTGTGTACACCAATTTGTGTGTTTAGGGCGAATATTGGAACAACTCTACCGTATGCCATCAACCCTACAGGGAACCATGCTAGACCAGGGCTGGACAGGACCAACAGTTTAGCTGGTATAGGCAGTAATCACCGTGAGTATCTGCAAAGTTTATGGAGAGATCTTTCTCATAAGTCAATATATCAGTTTTTATCTGGTGTATATAGTATACATATTTATATGGTAAGCTTTGCCTGTAGTTTGGTAATATGTCTGTTGTTCATGTGTTATGTAAACTGTAACTATTACAACATAAAACACTGTTTATTGGCAGTGCAATATTTCTTTATATTGAAAACTGAATTTTCTGTAAGAGTTAGACTATATGTAACTAATATCCAACCCAACACTTCGCAACAACAACAAATCCATCAGTTTTGTGGTGATGCTTGGTGGTAACAGAACGGTATACAGTTAATCGGTACACAGTTTAATCATAATGATATAACATATTTAACATATTTAGTGATATAAATTATGTACAGTGGAACTTCGTTAACTCGAACTCGGATAACTCGAATACCCCGCTTAACTCGAAGTACCTCGCCGGTCCCGGCCGAATTCTCTCTTTGTCTTAGTAAAAAAAACTCGGAAAATTCGAATTCGGATAACTCGAAAAAATCGGATAATACGAAGTAAAAATTGGGTCCCAACAATAAAAATCCTACTTGAAATGTTCGAATAACTTGAAGTATAATTTTCGTCGATCGGTGGCAAACGCCGACATTTTTTAAGAGCTAAATTCCGTTTGTAATACTGAACATATCGGCACTACTAACCTACATGCTATTATAAGTGTTTCATGAATTCATAAAAGAAATTGTCGGTTGAATCTTATAACAACAAGTCTTGGTGATAAAAAGTTCCCAAGGCGGTCGCGATATCAGTACACACGATAGTCAACAACTCATCTACCCGTTCGCTCAAGCGGAACTAATCTCTGACACACCGGTAGATCTACCTGGCTGATGTTTTTACAGGTGTAGAAATGACACAGTCACCGGCGCCTATTAAATCTTTAAACTGCTGAAACAATAGCGTAATTACTGCCGAGGTGTTCAGAGTACAACTGTAACGGTCAGTGCTGTCTATTAAGTCGGATAAAACGCCAACTCAGTTACAGTAACATTTTATACGCACATGCGCAGCCCAACTTCCGGTGCTAATACACATGAAAATGGCGTGGTTATCAATAAAAAGTAAGTAGGCCGATCAAACAGTATTTTATATATTTCCAATAAAAGGATGGTTCTGTTACGTTTTGTATGCAATCTGTGTTAAACTTAAACGGTTATTTGTTTTGACATTAATAACTTGTTATTTTGTCGAATTCCGTTTTATCGTTTACCTTTTGCAAACATGACTTGCACATCAGATCGTTATTGAAGTGACTAAGTGAAAGAAACTTTATCGTGACTGTATATCGGCAAAACTACACCAAATTACAAGTGACATAACGAAACATTACATATATATTTACATGTATTGACCAGTCTTCACATTAAACTGATGAGCGACAGAGCGAAGTTATAATGATTATATAATGTTGACAAATATTGACCAAACTTTTCACCAAAAACGATAACTCGCTTAATTCGAACACTCGGATAACTCGAAGTTTTTTCGTGGTCCCGTCGACTTCGAGTTAACGAAGTTCCACTGTATTTGAAAAAAACTATTAAAAAATTTACAATTAACATTATTAAACTTCCCTGTTGTATGAAACTAATCAGACCGAGAGCAACATCCCATGATTCTCCAAACATCATAGTTTTCTTTTTTGTATACCATATTCACCATAATCAGTTCACTACTGATTTGAGAGTAAGAATGCTGTTTTGTGAAACATTGTCTGCTGGGGTGAGCCAGTACTTGGAGTCAGGCTGAAGGCTTTTATTTTTATAATTTCTGGTTAATGCTGCAATACAGGGAAGGGCACTGATTGTGATGAATATGCTATGAAGTTGAATTTGAAATGTTCACTTTTTCAGCACAAGTCTATGATTTTTATTTTTAATTTAATAGTTCTATTATTTGTGTACTAGGATCCTACCCTGTATTAATCTTATAACTGTAGACATAATCAAATGCATGCAACTCCGCTTTGTTTTATCTATAATCTATATAAATGTGAATGTTATATTTTAGGTATCAGTTTTGTTTATTTAGACAAAGTAATGTGCAAAGAAATCAATATTTTGTATCATTATTTAGTAAGCAACTACTAAATAGACATTTTATACAAAAAGCAACACCTCTCTTCAACATGTTTTATTTCAGTATAGTGTTGTGGCTTTAAGTGTCCTGTCAATATCTTCCTTTAATATTATAATTTTATCTACATTTATCAGGCTTTATAAATGTGAAAAGGAAAAAGGCAAAGTGCCCCATTGACAGAGTTTATGCTGGGTATTTTATTTCATAAAACTTTATCTGATTAAATGGTGTCCCTCAATTTCAATAAACTTTCAGAAAATAAGTGTCCTTTTTTGTGTCGCCTGCAAAAAGCAAACTTCATACAGATTTTTCTTATCACAAGTGCTTGCTAGGGATCACTTTTCAGGTCTGACGGTCAAAGGTGAAGGTCACCATTACTTTAAATAGAAAACAGGTGACACATCCACTTCTGTGGAATTCTTGTATTTTTTATGTGTTATTATCAAGTTAAAAGTCTGTAAGGATGGATTCAAAGTTCTGCATTAGGATTCAAAAATAGGACCCTTCTTTAATTGGTATCAAAGGTTGGTATGCTTGGATGTTACCTAGTAAAAATGAATATCATGTTTCACAGTTTTGATCCTTGCTTCAATTAAAAAAACACACACAAAATATGTTTGTTTTACTATCATCTGGAATGATTCGTCTATGGGAACCATACTCCAGTCAGAAATCTCTGGAGTATCCCACTCATGTTTTCTTGTGTAGAATATTTTCAAGATAAATTCAGTCTATAAGCAAAACATGATATACACAACTCACATGTGTAATGCATGTGTAATATATACTACTGTAACATAACTAAAAGTGGTGTTTGGAGCATCAGGAATTTATAGAATATTAAACAGAAGTTATTTACATCCTATAAAACAGGACTATTTGTCCAAGAGAGATATTTCAACTCTGCTTGACTGAAGTTTTAAAGATCAGAAGGCAACATTTCATATTACAGTATAACAACCGAAGAGAATTACTAGAGGAGTGAATCTACATTTAATCCCCCACCAGGAACAGTAGAGAATAAAAAGAACCTGCTAACCTATACGAGCACAGTAGTAATGACCTGTCAGCTTGTATAGATTGGGGTGGGGCGGGTCAGTGTTTTCAAATAAATTGTTTGAAATACATTGCTATGTTCATGTATAGATGCTGATCTGTGATGTTTCCTCATAATATAAGGATAATACTCTACAATATATACTTGTAAAGTGTAACAATGATTTTATTTCCCCAGAAGAAAACCATGTGCTCCATGGTTCCCAGCAAGTGGTACAAGGTATTTAACTTCCATAGAATTGCCGACTGTTTCTCTTGCTCAACTCTCTGCAAGCTATCAATTCTTAGTCATGTGATGGATCATTTACTCATTGATTGATTTACATTGCCTACCGTTACAGAGTTGATGTTTATTATAGCATTATTCAATCATATCTTTATGATGATATTACATGTAATATATATAAAAAAAAGTGTAACTTAAAAAATTGATGTATAATCTCAAATTACGCTATGAAAGCTTAACCATTTATATTTCTATTGTTCTAAACAGAACTGCATTACTGTATTAATGTCTTGACTATTAAAACACTTTATTTACTGTAACATGTAATTGTGACAATCCCAACTATCACGGTCTTATCTGCTTCCTAACTTCATGCCATTGCTATATAACACTCAGTGATATTAATAGTCTTCTAGAACACTTGCCATGTTGTATAATACTGCTATGTTGCTATTTACTAAACCTTGATTATTCCTGCAGCACTGATTTGGCTTATATATGAGGCTTACTTTCAGAGATCCCAACATTGTGTCAGCTGAAATTTGGTTAAACATGTATAATGATTTTATAGGAAATCGATCATTTCGTCATTTAGGTTTTACCACCCATTATTTATCAAAGTCCTTCAGCTATAAAGATGGCATTAGGTCCATATAAAAAACATCTAAAATGGAGATAGTTTGGTTCACAATAAAGCTAATAAGCTAAGTGTAGACCAGATATATTTAAGTGTAGCCCAGATGTATTTGTGGAGTTAAGAAGCTGTTTTTTCGTATACACTGTGTTTTATTGATGACAACATAAGTCATACATCATCTGCCTCGTGAGGCTTACCATAAATATTCGCGTATAGTGCACATTTTTTTTCAAAATTTGACAAGTGAAAAACTCCACTACGAGTGCACACTATACATGAATATTTATGGTAATTACGAAGGGTCATGTACTTACCTTTTTGTAAATAAGTGCATATTAGTGACCTATGAGTAAAAGCTGTCCCATTTCACATGAAAACGCAACATTTAACAGGATAATACAATAGGATGAAGGTCTCAAACAATTCACAGCTTTTTATCTAATAAGACATTTTCATCATTTATAGTCTTTTTGATTGATACTTAGCTTTTTGTAAATAAATGCATATTTTCAGTGAATGGTGGGAGAAAGTGATGACACAGATATCTGATTGCATTAATACATATAAATGTTTGCGCTTGTTTAATGTTAGTTAGGAAATAACTGGTGCTTCTTAAAACACTAAATCAGTAATTATAGCAATGATTTCATTATTTATTTTCCACTTAAGTTTACATAAATTCTAATTCTATGAACAAAAGCTGTTAATGAATTATCTCCATTGTCCATAAGTATACAACATACACAATGAACAAATAACTTGTTCAGAAATATAAGTAAGAGAGAAGAAATTGATATAATTTAATACCTATAGCTAGTATTACATGTTTAACCTGAAATCTACAATATTTACTCTGATACAATGATTTTTATTTATAATTATATATGGCAGTTGGTTTTTATCTTCAGGACCTAACCCCATGCTGTGTACCACCCTTGCTTTAAGTCACCAGTTACAAGGTATTAGGGTTATACCATATGTCTGACCAAATCTAGGTTAACTGTTAGGACTACATGTGTAGGGTTATACCATATGTCTGACCAAATCTAGGTCAACTGTTAGGACTACATGTGTAGGGTTATACCATATGTCTGACCAAATCTAGGTCAACTGTTAGGACTACATGTGTAGGGTTATACCATATGTCTGACCAAATCTAGGTCAACTGTTAGGACTACATGTGTAGGGTTATACCATATGTCTGACCAAATCTAGGTTAACTGTTAGGACTACATGTGTAGGGTTATACCATATATCTGACCAAATCTAGGTCAACTGTTAGGACTACATGTGTAGGATTATACCATATGTCTGACCAAATCTAGGTCAACTGTTAGGACTACATGTGTAGGGTTATACCATATGTCTGACCAAATCTAGGTCAACTGTTAGGACTACATGTGTAGGGTTATACCATATGTCTGACCAAATCTAGGTCAACTGTTAGGACTACATGTGTAGGGTTATACCATATGTCTGACCAAATCTAGGTCAGTTGTTAGGACTAACGTGTGTAGGGTTAATACCATATGTCTGACCAAAATCTAGGTCAGTTTGTTTAGGACTACATGTGTAGGGTTATACCATATGTCTGACCAAATCTAGGTCAGTTGTTAGGACTACATGTGTAGGGTTATACCATATGTCTGACCAAATCTAGGTCAACTGTTAGGACTACATGTGTAGGGTTATACCATATGTCTGACCAAATCTAGGTCAGTTGTTAGGACTACATGTGTAGTTGTTTGGTGATTATTATATTATTGTGTAGGGAGTAGTTGTTTGGTGATTATCATATTATTGTGTAGGGAGTAGTTGTTTGGTGATTATTATATTATTGTGTAGGGAGTAGTTGTTTGGTGATTATTATATTATTGTGTAGGGAGTAGTTGTTTGGTGATTATTATATTATTGTGTAGGGAGTAGTTGTTTGGTGATTATTATATTATTGTGTAGGGAGTAGTTGTTTGGGTTGGTCCGAATTTCACTGCTGTCACAATTTATACATTGTATAAGTAGAACTGACAATTGTTAATTAGATATGCTTTACAAAAACTCACTTTCTCCCACAATTCACAAGTGAATTCCTATTTTTACTAAGGAAAACATTCAAAGACCTTTCCTATCACGATGGTAGGACAGACAGCTCCATGGTCTCAGATAACATGTCCCTCAGCCATTAAAGCCTAAGCCTTCTGCTCAATTTTTAAGATATTTGCCTGAGGTAGAGATACCTCTGTGTCCACAGAGGTGACAGATTATTTTAGTCTGTATCTTTCAGCATTACAAAGTTGGAAAAATATTGCCTGCCTGAATTTATTTGACATATTATCACTAAAGGGGTCTGTTTCTCCTTGACTATACTTAAGATATAAGATATTGAAAGCCATCCATATCACCCATAGTTACACATATACCTTCAACATTTCTCTTTTGCAACTCTCCACAATTTACAGGCTATATCCTAAATATCTTATTTATGTACTACCAAGGTAATACTACTTTATTGGTATACCCCGGTACATTCTTCTTGACGGAATTGTATCACTTTACTTAGTGCACAGTTTGTTTGCATGGTATGCTTTTATAAGCTAGAATAGTTAGATTTTAATTCAAAAGTTAGATTAAGATAACAAATTGATGAAAATGCATTTATATCATGAATATGTATGTGATGCAGTAATGTTGAAATACAATATACATTGTATTACAAGTAGTAAATTCAATGTAAAGAGTTTGGCTACCACTCTCGACGAGAGCTTAATTCTATTCATGTAAGTTTAAGAATTATCCCAGTACTAAATGTATCCCTTACATTTCCTATCAAAAACTTTTCTCATGTAACTTGGACAATTTGATAATGTGAAATACAATCATTTTATTGCAGTACTGCCCAGTGTTTATAATGTATATATAATAATGTTATTTGTATTTTAGCTTTGTCTGGTGTGCCCTGGCAGATAAACCCACGATACACAGAAATGACCAGGCTACAGGATGTAAGTATCAGATAAATCCACGATACACAGAAATGACCAGGCTACAGGATGTAAGTATCAGATAAACCCACGATACACAGAAATGACCAGGCTACAGGATGTAAGTATCAGATAAATCCACGATACACAGAAATGACCAGGCTACAGGATGTAAGTATCAGATAAACCCACGATACACAGAAATGACCAGGCTACAGGATGTAAGTATCGGATAAATCCACGATACACATAAATGACCAGGCTACAGGATGTAAGTATCAGATAAACCCACGATACACAGAAATGACCAGGCTACAGGATGTAAGTATCACTGGTATAGGGTGAAGGACGGCCATCGCCCATTTTTGGTGTCTGTATATATAGAATGTTTAAGAAGATCAGTGTTGGTTACAAGTTGTAAATAAAACTTTTATAACTGATGTATAACAGTGTTACAGTGTATGACAGAGGATAGATCTGGCCTATATTCACCTTACATGGACATTCATTGGTTGAAGAAACTTTTGAAGTAAACACAAGAGCTATTATATCAACCAAATTTCTAAGAATGCTAATTAGCATATGACAAGTTGCAGAGACTGGATCTGACCCATATTTTATGCTTGATTGAGCCCATGTTGGACTAATGTACCCCTAATACTATTTGTATCTCTTATATTTAAACATTTTTAGGTCACCTGAGACGAAGTCTCAAGTGACCTATTCTAATCGCCTTTTGTCCGTCGTCGTCCGTCGTGCGTCCGTAAACTTTTTACATTTTCGACTTCTTCTCCAAAACCACTGAACAAAATTCAATGAAATTTGGCAGAAAGTTTCTATGGCTGAAGGTCAACCAAAATTGTGAATTATATGGTTCCCACCCCCCAGGGGCCTGAGGGGTGGGGCCAAAAAGGGTCAAATTGACTAAAACTTCAAAAATCTTCTTCTCTACTCTCAGATATGGTGGAGTCAAACACTCTTTTAGATGAAAGGGTCTTGTGGTGCTTTACCAAAATTGTGAATTGCATGACCCTGGGGTCTCACGTTTGCCCCTGGGGAGGGGGTAAACTTTACTATAGTTTATATAGAGAAATCACATTTTTGACTATTATTTATTGGATTTGTATTGGAAATTTTTCTTATCTGGTTAATATTATCAGTGTTGGATAACTGTTTGATAGTATGCATATGTTGGCCCTGACTGACCCCCAGGGGCTGATGGGCGGGGCTAAAAAGTATCAAATTGACTGAAATTTCAAAAATCTTCTTCTCTACTCTCTTATTTGGTAGAATCAAAAACTCTACATAGATGGAAGGTCCTTATGGTGCTTTACCAAAATTGTGAATTTTATTACCCTGGGGTTTCATGTTTGCCTCCTGGGGAGGGGGTTAACTTTACTATAGTTTATATAGGGAAATCACATTTTTGACTATTATTTGTTGGATTTGTATTGGAACTCATTCTAACCTGGTCAACATTATCACCATAGGATAACATTTTGATGGTATGGAAATGTTGGCCCTGACTGACCCCCAGGGGCTGATGGGCGGGGCTAAAAAGGGTCAAATCGACTGAAATTTCAAAAATCTTCTTCTCTACTCTCATATTTGGTAGAATCAAAAAATCTCCATAGATGGAAGGGTCTTATGGTGCTTTACCAAAATTGTGAATTTAATGACACAGGGGTCTCGCATTTTGCCCCTGGGGAGGGGGTAAACTTTACTATAGTTTATATAGGGAAATCACATTTTTGGCTATTATTTGTTGGATTTGTATTGGAATTTATTCAAACCTGGTTAACATCATCAGCGTTGGATAACAGTTTGATAGTACACATATGTTGGCCCTGACTGACCCCCAGGGGCTGACGGGCGGGCTAAAAAGTGTCAAATTGACTGAAATTTCAAAATCTTATTCTCAATACCTATATAAGATAGAATCAAAAACTTTTCATAGAAGGAATGGTTTTATGGTGTTTTACTTGAATTGTGAATTTCATGACCCTGGGGTTTCACATTTGCCCCTTGGGAGAGGGTAAACTTTGCGATAGTTTATATAGGGAATTCATATCTTTGACAATCATTTGTTTTATGTCTATTGGAATTCATTTTAACTTTCTTAAAATTATCAGCAAGGGATGACAGCTTAATATGCACATGTTGGCCCTGACTGACCCCAAGGACTGATGGGTGGGGCCAAAAAGGGTCAATTAAATTAACTGAAATATTTCAAATCTCAGGTGACCGTTAAGGCCCGTTGGGCCTCTTGTGTTATGACATTATAACAAAGTTGGTCAAATTTCGTATCTTATCTTGTTGAAATTTTGTCAAACTTAAATTCATCTGACCAAAGCTAAAGGTCCTTTGGTCAGATTTAAGGGAAAGTGATATCTTTAACTGGTTGATTTTTTTAGGTCACCTGAGACGAAGTACATCGTCCATCGTCTGTCGTCCGTCGTGCATCGTAAACAAGTTACATTTTTAACTTCTTCTCAATTACCAACAGGCCCAGAGACCTGATATTGGGTGTGTAGTATGCTGGGATGAAGAGCTACCAAGTTTGTTCAAATGGATGATCTTGACCTTCATTCAAGGTCACAGGAGTCAAATGTGCTAAAATCTTTAAAGGACTTCTTCTTGATAACCAAAAGGCACAGAGACCCAATATTAGATCTGTAGCATGCTGGGATGAAGGGCTACAAAAGTTTGTTCAAATGGATGACCTTGACCTTCATTCAAGGTCACATGGCCCAAATATGCTAAAATATATCAAAACTCAGGTGACCGTTAAGGCCCATGGGCCTCTTGTGTTATCACAAACTTGATTGAAGTCTGGTTAGAAATAACCAAAGGTCCAGGCCATGTCTTGTTACAAGTGATCTACCCAAAGGTCCAGGCCATGTCTTGTTACAAGTGATCTACCCAAAGGTCCAGGCCATGTCTTGTTACAAGTGATCTACCCAAAGGTCCAGGCCATGTCTTGTTACAAGTGATCTACCCAAAGGTCCAGGCCATGTCTTGTTACAAGTGATCTACCCAAAGGTCCAGGCCATGTCTTGTTACAAGTGATCTACCCAAAGGTCCAGGCCATGTCTTGTTACAAGTGATCTACCCAAAGGTCTAGGTCACCAGATCTAATGTTGGAGTCAAATTTTGTATCTTTAGTTAGAACTGGTACATTTATTGTAATAGCATGTAGTTTTTAAGAATCAAACAGTACTACCAGGTACTAATTAATTGGCTGACCAAGGTCAAGTTCTGGGAGAAAGGTGAAGGTCATATTTATATTTCTTAACTAATAAACATTTAGTTCTGAAGTTTTGAAGCAGACTTGGTGAGAACTAAAAGAGAATCTTTTTGAAAATGGTCAAGTTCATCAAATTAAACAGTGTAAAATTAACAAAGGTCTTGGACTGTACTTTTGGTTGGTGTGACAAATGGTTGTGCTGACCCCTTAGGAGACTGACGGGCAGGGCCAAAAGGAGGCAATTTGGGTATATTGATATAAATGATTTCTTCATTAAAACTATGCAAAGCTCTGCCCCTATGACGTGATGAGTTGAGCTCTAAAGGGGAAACCAGATAGAAATACAAGCCCTCTGGGCCTTTTGATTTGATAAGGCATCCTGTATCTTGTATCCAAATGATGTTTGTATTATAAGTCATTGAGCTGCCATATGAAATAGAATATTGACATTTGTTTAGTGATATGAACATTTTTTTCCATTTCTTCCTTTTTTTTAGATAATGATTCCACAGATTGGATACAAGTCGATCATGGATATTGAAAATGAGGTATGACTAATATACATTTATCAGACTTAATACATACCTAACAAATTATCGCGAATCAAAAACTGGAGGAAAATGTGTATTTATGAAAGTATGCAAGAAATTCCCAAAAATAATAACTGGGTCTGACAGACCAAGTTTTTATGCAAAATAGTCCCAAAATGCAACCAGCGGGTTATCAGTCTATACAAAATGGCGGAACGCCGAATGCACGAGCCTGCCAAAACACTGACAGATTCTGCCAAAAAGAAACGTTAAAGGGACTTGAATCAGCAAAACCCGAGTATCTCCTTAGGGAATGAAATGATTTGTTGGAACTTAACGAGAAAAGAATACACTCAAATTCCAATTTTGCCAGACGTCTATATTGGATTGCTGGTTAGCTTTTGAACATTGTCAACTTCAGCGGTCTAAAAATGTATTGATGTTTTGTTGTATGCATATTGCTACATTTTAGAATTAAGTGTTTAGATGTATGTTTGTTTGTTTGGTTTGTTTATTACTCGAATATTCTGTTAATATGTTTAAATGAAAGCATTATTGGCCAAAGTTCACATATTCTCGATATGTAAACAATGGCCATGTGTGTAGTTAATGTGCAGTGCACATTGCTATAGCCTCGTTCTTGGCTTCGCGACAAATCTCGCGATAAAAATAAATGCGGCGAGTTATTTTTATACACTGATGTCTCAAGGACTCTCCTGGTCAAGCGTGCAGGCCAGTGGTCATTTAATGTTAGGAGAGCGTGAATGAGCATCTTGGATTGCCATTAATACATGTGTGAAGCTAGAATTTTAGGTTATTTGGAAGTTTGCAGCTTTAATATGGAAAATTTAAAGTTAAGGAGGAATGTTGATACCAAGTACCTGTAACTCTATAGTGTTTCACTAACCCATCAAACATAAGTGCTGATTTACATTCCAGCAAATCATACAACCATTTAAAATTCAAATGAATTAAGTCTTATGCAGTTTTAGTTTTAGTTTATATGGAAATCACATTTTTGAGCATAATTTATTTCATTTCATGAACCTGACTAACCCCCAGGGGCCTGATGGACAGGTTCAAAAAGGTCAAACTGATTGTAATTTCAAAAATCTTCTCAGGACCCAGTTATGGTAGAATCAAATACTATTAATGGATGGAGGTTCATTAAAATGCTTTATCAAAATTGTAAATTTTAAGGTCTCTGGGTTTTCATGTTTCCCTCGTGAAAGGGCTAAACTTTACTATTATTTATTTAAGAACTGTATAGAATTTTACATTGTTGCATGTTTAAGACTCAGGTGACCATAAAAAACCATGCACCTCTTGTTAACTACATGAAAATACAGTGCCGCCTTTATTATTTTTCAGTACTCCTATTCATTCAACATAGAGAGATCAGTGTCCACGAATGCCTGCAACTATGAGTGATGTAAAGGTCAGAGGTCAGAACTGCCTGACAGTCACAATAGAACATGAAGAGAAAATTGTATACATTGGTACTGGGCTGGGTGATCGTTTGTACACAGGAGTAGGTGATTATGAGCTCGGGAAATATTGGAAGACTTAGCCATTTGCTTCAACCAAGAGTTCTGCTACATTTTAAGGGAATAAAGACAAACATTTGGCTTGTATCATGTGGTAGCATGTAAGTAGACAAAGGAAATCATTCATGCTTGGAAAAGTAGTTAACAACATGTGTTGTCTCCCCTGATGCCTAGGGATTCAAAGATTGTTCTGTCTGTTAGTTGTCACTGTTCTTGTGAGAGATGGACATTTTGCCTGGATACTGCCCAAATGTCAGATGGACAATTTTCCTGGACATTTGAATGAGCACTGCCCAAATGTCAGATGGACACTTCCCTGAATATTTTAATGACTACTGTCCAAGTGTCAGATGGACACTAGCCTGATTTCTGGACAGTCTCAGATGGACACTAGCCTGATTTTTGGACAGTCTCAGATGGACACTTGCCTAATTTCTGGACAGTCTCAGATGGACACTTGCCTGATTTCTGGACAGTCTCAGATGGACACTAGCCTGATTTCTGGACAGTGTCAGATGGACACTTGGCTGATTTCTGGACAGTGTCAGATGGACACTAGCCTGATTTCTGGAGAACTCTTGGCTATGTTTAAATTGACACTGGCCAGGTTTCTGGATGACACTAAGGTTTAAGTCGGTGAATGGACACTTCTGGTATTCAGATGACATCAAAGTTTCCAGTCTGTCCAAGTATCCAAGAGACATGCAGACTTTCAATGTTCAATGATGATTTGTGTGTTGATAATACATGTACATCATTTTGACAACTTCTCCATTACATAAAAATGTCATGTTGCCCCACCCTTCCACAAAAAATATGTCGGTAAGATTGTTATTTTGATAGAAATGTTACGGTTGATGATAACCTAGTCAGGTCCATACAACATTGTATAGACACTGGCTTTGAGGTACTTTAATTTACTTTGATAATCATTAATTGCATAAATATCTAACAAAGAATTTCACCACTAGTAATTAAAGTCTATAAATAACTAACATTTCAACAGGATTGGATGAAGACATGAAACACAATATGTTTGTATGTTTTAGATAAAATCAGTCTGGGGATCAGAATGTATACTCCTTGAGGCACTGATCCCATATAGGGTTTAGTACTCCATACCTACACATGTTAGACTTTTTAACCCCGACATATTAGACTTTATTAACTCCTGACATGTTAGACTTTATTAACCCCCGACATATTAGACTTTATTAACCCCCGACATATTAGACTTTATTAACCCCCGACATATTAGACTTTATTAACCCCCCGACATGTTAGACTTTATTAACTCCGACATATTAGACTTTATTAACTCCCGACATGTTAGACTTTATTAACCCCCGACATATTAGACTTTATTAACCCCCGACATATTAGACTTTATTAACCCCGACATATTAGACTTTATTAACTCCCGACATGTTAGACTTTATTAACCCCCGACATATTAGACTTTATTAACCCCCGACATATTAGACTTTATTAACCCTGACATATTAGACTTTATTAACTCCCGACATGTTGGACTTTATTAACCCCCGACATATTAGACTTAATTAACTCCCGACATGTTAGACTTTATTAACTCCCGACATGTTAGACTTTATTAACCCCCGACATATTAGACTTTATTAACCCCCGACATATTAGACTTTATTAACTCCCGACATATTAGACTTTATTAACCCCCGACATATTAGACTTTATTAACCCCCGACATGTTAGACTTTATAACCCCCGACATGTTAGACTTTATTAACCCCCGACATGTTATACTTTATTAACTCCCGACATATTAGACTTTATTAATCCCCGACATATTAGACTTAATTAACCCCCGACATGTTAGACTTTATTAACCCCCGACATGTTATACTTTATTAACTCCCGACATGTTAGACTTTATTAACCCCCGACATATTAGACTTTATTAACTCCCGACATATTAGACTTTATTAATCCCCGACATATTAGACTTAATTAACCCCCGACATGTTAGACTTTATTAACCCCCGACATGTTATACTTTATTAACCCCCGACATGTTAGACTTTATTAACTCCCGACATATTAGACTTTATTAACCCCCGACATATTAGACTTTATTAACCCCTAACATATTAGACTTTATTAACCCCCGACATATTAGACTTTATTAACTCCCGACATGTTAGACTTTATTAACCCCCGACATGTTAGACTTTATTAACCCCCGACATGTTAGACTTTATTAACCCCGACATATTAGACTTTATTAACTCCCGACATAGACTTTATTAACCCCGACATGTTGTCCTCAGTATCGATAAGTATCCTACATGGTACAGTGTAGTGTATTTTGAGTCATACAGTGTATTCGAGATATCAATACACTTTATGTTTTGAAGATCCATTAATAATATCATTGATAAATTCTTGACAAATTTGAAAAGCAGAAAATAAACATTCTTATAGTGTATGTATACAACTCTATGACTCATGCCCTATATATACCGGTAAATCTTTTTCATACAATGCTTACACCAGTATATGAGAGTTTACTCTGAATGATGTTTGTCACACGTTAACGAAGTATTAAAGTTAGTATTAGGATTTATTATTGATTAATATCTAGTTAATTACATTCATACGTCTTTTCCGACATAGCATTATTGCGACCAAAGTCAACCAATATTGATAAAATTACCCCAACTTGGCCAATATCACTTGCATACCATTTCCAGATATCAGACTATTGTTTCCTTTGATTGACAAATTCCATTTTTCACAAAATTGTTAGTAAAATATCTGTACACAGAGAGATGGGTACATATGTAGATCTAGGTACAAGTTCCTATGATATCTTATCTAAATGATTCTAATCTTTTACTTCAGTATATAAATATACTGTTTGGATGATCTCGGCTGCTAACTTTAAGTGGATATACCAGATAGAATAATTCACTGTAGTTTATATCTATCACAATTGTAATGAACTTTTTATCTTGCTAGGACAACTTGGTTTGGTGGGAAATATAAAGTAATACTAGTGAAATTAAAAGAAGAAGAAAAATGATAGTTCATTTCATGATTTAAGCTTATTTGAAGTTTATGTAACTAAATAAAAACAAAGACATAAACTTCAAACTTTTGTGATCATAGTGTCAGTTTTGTGATCATAGTGTCAGTTTTGTGATCATAGTGTCAGTTTTGCAGTATTCAAGATAAAAACAATGTGCTTTGCTTAAATTGTGATTTTCAACTAGACATTGTATAACAATAACTAGATGTGCAACATTGTCTTGTGAAAATAGGATTTCCCCCAGATGTAGTGATATAAATTGAGAAATTAAATCTGTTAACAACACTATGCTTGTAAATGCTTGTAGGGACGCTTCAGTTTAGTCAGCGACAATGAAAGTAGACAGGATGTGTGGATGAAAGCTTGGTGTTTTCTATTGTTTGAGGTTTTATTTCATGAAAGAAGATGTTTTTAGTGTTATTTATTCATATGTTAACAAATAAAAAGGATATTCTTGACTTTTGATGTTTTTGTTTTCTCCATCCATGTGTGTGTCAGTATTTGTTACTAGTCGGAGACAATTGTGACTGGATTTCAACCAGATTTGGATGATAGATGAGGTGTAGCAAAAACACTGTAATAGTCAACCATTTGAAAAAACAGTGAAAGAGCTAGATAGATGGTTCGGCGCATCAGCTGCAGAGGATTCACTTTGATGAAGTCAGACGGATGTGCACCCTCTGGGAGAGAAGGGTCATGGCCGGGATTCTTATCGTGATGTTGATCATCATGAAAATTTTTTCCTTCTGTATAAATGAAGGGATGCTTTCTCCTGTACAGATGAAGGGATGTTTTCTCCTATACAGGTGAAGGTATTTTTCTCATGTAAAAATCAATGCAACAGCTATATATACCATTGATGCGAAAATGCAGTTGCATGCAGATAATTTTCAAAACAATAAATAATGATAATAATTTGAAATCAATCATAATAAAAATGTTCAGTATCCATCAAAACCCTTTTGTTTTACCAATTTTCGGCAAGAATCTACATCATAACTATTTTGACCAATCAGAGCCCTTCAATTCATTAACATGGCAAGTTGGCACCCAAGCTATTCGAAACTGTTGGCCATTAATTTAGGTGTTCTTCAAAACCTTTATGTCACAAGCGGTCAAGGTGGTTGGGTGGCACAGTGGTAAAACACTTGCCTTTCACCAAGGCGGCCATGAATAGGTATGGGGTCACCTGCATGACCACGTAGGTTTTCCCGGGTACTCCGGTTTCCTCCCACAGTAAGACTCCTCGCACACTTCCATCCGGGCCAACAAGCGTGATCAATATAAGATGATATAACTTGTTTCGCAATTGTTGTAAAATAAATAAAGTTTACATTTCATGTCAGCAAAATCAGTCAATACCGAAATTTTCACCAATCAGAAGCAAGAAAATGGCAGTGGATTTTTGAAATCCAGAAATTGAAGTTGGAGTCGTGCTGGTAGTGTTATGATATAACTGCATACCAAGATCACGATACAACTGCATACCAAGATCATGATACAACTGCATACCAAGATCACGATACAACTGCATACCAAGATCACGATACAACTGCATACCAAGATCACGATACAACTGCATACCAAGATCACGATACAACTGCATACCAAGATCACGCTACAACTGCATACCAAGATCATGATACAACTGCATACCAAGATCATGATACAACTGCATACCAAGATCATGATACAACTGCATACCAAGATCATGATATAAAGGCATACCAAGATCATGATACAACTGCATACCAAGATCATGATACAACTGTATACCAAGATCATGATACAACTGCATACCAAGATCATGATACAACTGCATACCAAGATCATGATATAACGGCATACCAAGATCATGATACAACTGCATACCAAGATCATGATACAACTGCATACCAAGATCATGATACAACTGCATACCAAGATCATGATACAACTGCATACCAAGATCATGATACAACTGTATACCGAGATCATGATACAACTGCATACCGAGATCATGATATAAAGGCATACCAAGATCATGATACAACTGCATACCAAGATCATGATACAACTGTATACCAAGATCATGATACAACTGCATACCAAGATCATGATACAACTGTATACCAAGATCATGATACAACTGTATACCAAGATCATGATACAACTGTATACCAAGATCATGATACAACAGTATACCAAGATCATGATACAACTGCATACCAAGATCATGATACAACTGCATACCAAGATCATGATATAATGGCATACCAAGATCATGATACAACTGCATACCAAGATCATGATACAACTGCATACCAAGATCATGATATAACGGCATACCAAGATCATGATATAACGGCATACCAAGATCATGATATAACGGCATACCAAGATCATGATACAACTGTATACCAAGATCATGATACAACTGCATACCAAGATCATGATATAACGGCATACCAAGATCATGATATAACGGCATACCAAGATCATGATACAACTGCATACCAAGATCATGATACAACTGTATACCAAGATCATGATACAACTGCATACCAAGATCATGATACAACTGCATACCAAGATCATGATATAACGGCATACCAAGATCATGATATAACGGCATACCAAGATCATGATACAACTGCATACCAAGATCATGATACAACTGTATACCAGGATCATGATACAACTGCATACCAAGATCATGATACAACTGCATACCAAGATCATGATATAACGGCATACCAAGATCATGATACAACTGCATACCAAGATCATGATATAACGGCATACTAAGATCGGACAATTCAGGACTTTCAGTGCTTTGATTGTTTAATATTCCCACTGGAGTTCGAACTGTTTAATGTTCCCACTGGAGTTCGAACTGTTTAATGTTCCCACTAGAGTTCGAACTGTTTAATGTTCCCACTAGAGTTCGAACTGTTTAATGTTCCCACTAGAGTTCGAACTGTTTAATGTTCCCACTAGAGTTTGAACTGTTTAATATTCCCACTAGAGTTCAAACTGTTTAATATTCCCACTGGAGATCGAACATTACTATGTGTGTATTTATGTTTCGAAATTTCAGAAGCCTGTGAATTGTCAAATCACAAAACAGATTTTACCATTGTGTTTATCATACCACACAGATATACCAATATTCATGAAAATCAGGCATCTAAATTCAGACCAACCAGAAGCCATTACTGGGCGGCCATTTTGTGGACAATGTCCATTTCTCTGTCAACTGCATGTCTTATAATTATCCATTTTCATTTTTATACCCTAAACAGAACAAACATTTATGCTCAAAAACAACAAGAGGTCAAATAGGTTAAAGACTTTAAACAGCATCTTTTCAATAACCAAGAGGCCCAGATATCTGATATTGGGTCTGTAATAAGCTGGGAGGTAGGGCTACAAAAGTCTATGGATGACCTTCATTCAAGGTTATATATAGATCATTTTTGCCATAAGTTTGTCAAAGGTTTGAAAAGTCTGTCAAACTGTCCATGACAATTTCTAGTTTTATTTATTTATTTATACGAAAATAGATTGATGCAGAAAATCAAAATGTGGAAAAATATACAGGGTATCAGTTTACACAGGGTATCAGTTTATACACATATAGCCGATTACAGTTGGTCAGCATTTCAGAAAAAGTAATTTAATCCTATAAGAAGAAATAAGCAGATATTTATATACAAATGTTGCCAATACTATGTTTTGCTTAACTACCTTACCTCGTTTTCAAATGAATTGAATCTTTGACAATAAATAGTACTTGAAATGAACAAAATTATCTTTGTTGAAAGTAACATTGATGTTATACATCAATAACTTTGATACACCAATAATGGTAACATCTTAATGGAATCATCCTGCTATGTCCTGCAATTGGTGTAAAATCTCTAGAAGAAAAATAAACTTAGCAAGTGGCCGAATTAAGGGCCTTAATGGTCACCTGAGTTTTGAGATATTTAAGCATATTTGGCCCACGTGACCTTGAACGAAGGTCAAGGTCATCCATTCGAACAAGCTTGGAAGCCCTTCATCCCAGCATGCCACATACTTAATATTGGCTCTCTGGACCTTTTGGTTACCAAGAAGAAGTCATCCTAAAGATTTTAGCATATTTGACCCCTGTGACCTTGAATGAAAATCAAGGTCATCCATTTGAACAAACTTGGTAGGCCTTCATCCCAGCATGCTATAGACCTAATATTGGGTCTCTGGGCCTTATGGTTATCAAGCAGAAGTCGTTAAAAGGTTTTAGTATATTTGACCCCTATGACCTTGAATGAAGGTCAAGATCATCCATTTGAACAAACTTGGTAGCCTTTAATTCCAGCATTCTACAAACCCAATATCAGGTCTCTGGGCCTGTTGGTTATCAAGAAGAAGTTGAAAATGTAAATTGTTTACGATGCACGACGGACGACGCCAGACAAAAGGCAATAGTATTGGTCAACTGAGAAAAGCTTTATATTTTCATTATCACATTCGAAGTAAACTAGCATTCTGTAATCTATGTTACAAACATGTTGTAATCTACGTTACTGTACGAAAGTAACTTGACAAAGTACTTAAAATCACATCAGACACCATTTCAAAAGTGTTTTGTTTTCACATTAGTCTTCAGAAAATAAGGAAAGTACATGGCTTTTAAACTGATATTACCAGTGAATTGTTAATAAATTCTACAAAACACCGTTTGGTTTGTTTTAACAATTCACAGATCATAATTCATTATTATTCATAGAGGATACCGAAACTCAAAGGAAATCATCATTCTCAAAATGAGGGCAAAATAGGAACAAACAATTATACTTGCATGGAGGCTCTTGAAAAGTTAAAGGAAAATCCCAATGTCCCGGAAGGGTAAGCGCCTTCTGCTTCGTCGAAAAACAGCTGTGTTAATGCCGCGCAGTCAAATCTGGGTAGTGCCAATACACTGTTGGAAGATCAACAAAGATATAGTTGACCAGATATACTCATCCTCGGTGTATTTCCTCTGGCCATAATCGTATGTTTAATACGTCCCAGTATAGTATGGTATGTTTAATACGTCCCAGTATAGTATCGTATGTTTAATACGTCCCAGTATAGTATCGTATGTTTAATACGTCCCAGTATAGTATGGTTTGTTTAATATACGTCCCAGTATAGTATCGTATGTTTAATACGTCCCAGTATAGTATCGTATGTTTAATACTTCCCAGTATAGTATCATATGTTTAATACGTCCCAGTATAGTATGGTATGTTTAATACGTCCAAGTATAGTATCGCATGTTTAATACGTCCCAGTATAGTATGTTATGTTTAATATACGTCCCAGTATAGTATGGTATGAATAAACGTCCCAGTATAGTATGTTATGTTTAATATACGTCCCAGTATAGTACGGTATGAATAAACGTCCCAGTATAGTATGGTATGTTTAATACGTCCCAGTATAGTATGGTATGTTTAATACGTCCCAGTATAGTATGTTATGTTTAATATACGTCCCAGTATAGTATGGTATGTTTAATACGTCCCAGTATAGTATGGTATGTTTAATACGTCCCAGTATAGTATGGTATGTTTAATACGTCCCAGTATAGTATGGTATGTTTAATACGTCCCAGTATAGTATGGTATGTTTAATACGTCCCAGTATAGTATGGTATGTTTAATACGTCCCAGTATAGTATGGTATGAATAAACGTCCCAGTATAGTATGGTATGAATATACGTCCTAGTATAGTATCGTATGTTTAATACGTCCCAGTATAGTATGATATGTTTAATACGTCCCAATATAATATCGTATGTTTAATACGTCCCAGTATAGTATGGTATGTTTAATACGTCCCAATATAATATCGTATGTTTAATACGTCCCAGTATAGTATGGTATGTTTAATACGTCCCAATATAGTATCGTGTGTTTAATACGTCCCAGTATAGTATCGTATGTTTAATACGTCCCAGTATAGTATGGTATGTTTAATACGTCCCAGTATAGTATGGTATGTATAATACGTCCCAGTATAGTATGGTATGTTTAATACGTCCCAGTATAGTATGGTATGTTTAATACGTCCCAGTATAGTATGGTATGTTTAATACGTCCCAGTATAGTATGGTATGAATTTACGTCCCAGTATAGTATCGTATGCTTAATACGTCCCAGTATAGTATAGTATGTTTAATACGTCCCAGTATAGTATGGTATGTTTAATACGTCCCAATATAATATCGTATGTTTAATACGTCCCAGTATAGTATGGTATGTTTAATACGTCCCAATATAATATCGTATGTTTAATACGTCCCAGTATAGTATGGTATGTTTAATAAGTCCCAGTATAGTATGGTATGTTTAATACGCCCCAGTATAGTATCGTATGTTTAATACGTCCCAGTATAGTATGGTTTGTTTAATACGTCCCAGTATAGTATGGTTTGTTTAATACGTCCCAGTATAGTATGGTATGTTTAATACGTCCCAGTATAGTATGGTATGTATAATACGTCCCAGTATAGTATGGTATGTTTAATACGTCCCAGTATAGTATGGTATGTTTGATACGTCCCAGTATAGTATGGTATGTTTAATACGTCCCAGTATAGTATGGTATGTTTAATACGTCCCAGTATAGTATGGTATGTTTAATACGTCCCAATATAATATCGTATGTTTAATACGTCCCAGTATAGTATGGTATGTTTAATACGTCCCAGTATAGTATGGTATGTTTAATACGTCCCAGTATAATATCGTATGTTTAATACGTCCCAGTATAGTATGGTATGTTTAATACGTCCCAATATAATATCGTATGTTTAATACGTCCCAGTATAGTA
This sequence comes from Pecten maximus, assembly GCF_902652985.1. Lineage (NCBI taxonomy): Eukaryota > Metazoa > Mollusca > Bivalvia > Pectinida > Pectinidae > Pecten > Pecten maximus. The sequence goes on from NC_047016.1 coordinate 6,697,486, forward strand.
TGGTATGTTTAATACGTCCCAGTATAGTATGGTATGTTTAATACGTCCCAGTATAGTATGGTATGTTTAATACGTCCCAGTATAGTATAGTATGTTTAATACGTCCCAGTATAGTATCGTATGTATAATACGTCCCAGTATAGTATCGTATGTTTAATATACGTCCCAGTATAGTATGGTATGTTTAATACGTACCAGTATAGTATGGTATGTTTAATACGTCCCAATATAATATCGTATGTTTAATACGTCCCAGTATAGTATGGTATGTTTAATACGTCCCAGTATAGTATCGTGTGTTTAATACGTCCCAGTATAGTATCGTATGTTTAATACGTCCCAGTATAGTATCGTATGTTTAATACGTCCCAGTATAGTATGGTATGTTTAATACGTCCCAGTATAGTATGGTATGTTTAATACGTCCCAGTATAGTATGGTATGAATATACGTCCCAGTATAGTATGGTATGTTTAATACGTCCCAGTATAGTATAGTATGTTTAATACGTCCCAGTATAGTATGGTATGTTTAATACGTCCCAGTATAGTATGATATGTTAAATACGTCCCAGTATAGTATAGTATGTTTAATACGTCCCAGTATAGTATGGTATGTTTAATACGTCCCAATATAATATCGTACGTTTAATACGTCCCAGTATAGTATGGTATGTTTAATACGTCCCAATATAATATCGTATGTTTAATACGTCCCAGTATAGTATGGTATGTTTAATACGTCCCAGTATAGTATGGTATGTTTAATACGTCCCAGTATAGTATGGTATGTTTAATACGTCCCAATATAGTATCGTATGTTTGATACGTCCCAGTATAGTATGGTTTGTTTAATACGTCCCAGTATAGTATGGTATGTTTAATACGTCCCAGTATAGTATGGTATGTATAATACGTCCCAGTATAGTATGGTATGTTTAATACGTCCCAGTATAGTATCGTGTGTTTGATACGTCCCAGTATAGTATCGTGTGTTTAATACGTCCCAGTATAGTATCGTGTGTTTAATACGTCCCATTATAGTATCGTGTGTTTAATACGTCCTAGTATAGTATCGTGTGTTTAATACGTCCCAGTATAGTATCGTGTGTTTAATACGTCCCAGTATAGTATGATATGTTTAATACGTCCCAGTATAGTATGGTATGTTTAATACGTCCCAGTATAGTATGTTTAATACGTCCCAGTATAGTATCGTATGTTTAATACGTCCCAGTATAGTATGGTATGTTTAATACGTCCCAGTATAGTATCGTATGTTTAATACGTCCCAGTATAGTTCAGTTCTATAAACAGTACTTATAGTGCGGTTCACTCTTCTAAGAAAATAAAGAACAGAAACACATTGGTTTCTCTGTTGTTTTTTCTTCACGGAGGAGATTTGATGAAGCTATCTTAAAAGCAAATATAACAAAGTTGATGTTGACAGTCATGAGTCATGCGCCACAGAAAGTCGCGACCCCATCACAGAAAATTTGGTAGTAAATGTGAAATTTAAGGGCTTCTTGTCATAATTAATTGGCATTTAACGTGTTTTAAAATGAATTTTTGATTATTCTCCAACACTTTTCAAGCATTACGCCCACCCGAAAATCCTTTGTTTGTTCTGTGTCCCATGGCAAGGAAATATTTACTCCACTCCTTTTTCGTGCTTCGAGCTTTGTTTGCCTTACAAACAGATAACAATGACACAGAATCATGGAAAAATATTTGGGCTCACCTCTGTGGATGGCCTTCAGTATTATTTTATTAAAATGAACTTAAAAACGCATAATTACACATACAAAAAGCAAAGGTGAGCGGCAAAATTGTGCTCATAAACAAATAAAAACCCACACAAATACACATATAAAACACAAAGATGAGCAGCATACGCCCATGCAAGTATTAAATTATATTTGAAGATATATGAATTGCTTAGATGGGAGGGAAGGAGGTTTTCGCTTTCAAAAATAGTCACGATAGTTATTATTTTTCAAAAAATTACTAATCAAATTTTCTAAAGATGGCGACAGTGAATTTTTTTTCCGATGAAGATGTGGGCACTAATGACCAATCAGGTTTGACCTTAACCGCTCACCCGTATGTAATAATACCAAATAAGGGAATGTGGGCGGAGCCCAAGCTATGTATCCGAAAGATTGCTGCCGTGAGCAAAAACGTGTTTGTAAATAAACATTTATTTTTGCGCTATGTCCCATGGCAAGGAAAAACTTACTCCACTCTTTTTTCATATAATGTAAATACCGTAAATGCTGCGAGCTTTGTTTGCTTTATATACAGATGACAATGACACAGAATCATGGCAACATATTTAGGCTCACCTCTGTGGGTGGCCTTCAGTATTATTTCATGAAAATGAACTTAAAAAACACATAAATACACATATAAAAAGCAAAGATGAGCGGCAAAATTACACATCATAATACACTAATGCTATATAAAATTTGTAACCGTATTGTGATGTATTGTGTCAGTGTATTGTGATGTAGTGTGTCGACCAGTGTATTGTGATGTAGTGTGTCGACCAGTGTATTGTGATGTAGTGTGTCGACCAGTGTATTGTGATGTAGTGTGTCGACCGACCAGTGTATTGTGATGTAGTGTGTCGACCAGTGTATTGTGATGTAGTGTGTCAGTGTATTGTGATGAAGTGTGTCAGTGTATTGTGATGTAGTGTGACAGTGTATTGTGGTGTAGTGTGTCGACCAGTGTATTGTGATGTAGTGTGTCAGTGTATTGTGAGGTAGTGTGTCGACCAGTGTATTGTGATGTAGTGTGTCGACCAGTGTATTGTGATGTAGTGTGTCAGTGTATTGTGAGGTAGTGTGTCGACCAGTGTATTGTGATGTAGTGTGTCGACCAGTGTATTGTGATGTAGTGTGTCAGTGTATTGTGATGTAGTGTGTCGACCAGTGTATTGTGATGTAGTGTGTCAGAGTGTGTCAGTGTATTGTGATGTAGTGTGTCGACCAGTGTATTGTGATGTAGTGTGTCAGAGTGTGTCAGTGTATTGTGATGTAGTGTGTCAGTGTATTGTGACGTAGTGTGTCAGTGTATTATGATGTAGTGTGTCGACCAGTGTATTGTGATGTAGTGTGTTGACCAGTGTATTGTGATGTAGTGTGTCAGTATATTGTGATGTAGTGTGGCAGTGTATTGTGATGTAGTGTGTCGGCCAGTGTATCATGATGTAGTGTGTCAGTGTATTGTGATGTAGTGTGTCAGTGTATTGTGATGTAGTGTGTCGACCAGTGTATTATGATGTAGTGTATCAGTGTATTGTGATGTAGTGTGTCAGTGTATTGTGATGTAGTGTGTCGGCCAGTGTATTGTGATGTAATGTGTCAGTGTATTGTGATGTAGTGTGTCAGTGTATTGTGATGTAGTGTGTCGACCAGTGTATTGTGATGTAGTGTGTCATTGTATTGTAAATAAAATCGTAAGTCATCTATGAAAGGCCGCTCATTTCAAAAACGAGATACATTTAACGCGTTATCTAAAACTTAACGCGTTACCATTTAACGCGTTAAATGCAGTTATCATTGGTTATTTGTCCAAAATAAAGAGTCAACGTATGACTAATCCCGATCTCGGCGTTTGGTTTGTTTTGCTCTGCATATGTTTTTTTTTTTTTTATTATTTCAAACAGTTTAATGACAGAATATTATCAACACGTCAAAGAGAACGCTGATATTTCTGAAAAACGATTTAATTTGTGCAATGAACCAACAATTTTTTTCCTCTTTTACTGTGCTTCATTCTTTTGATCATTTGTGTATATACATGTAGGTCTGTAAGATACATTGTTGTACAGGTCTGTAAGATACATTGTTGTACAGGTCTATAAGATACATTGCTGTACAGGTCTATAAGATACATTGTTGTACAGGTCTGTAAGATACATTGTTGTACACTACTGTAACTGTACTGTAACATTCTGATGACGTCACATTGTTTACAGATCGACTTTCCAATTTTTGTCTGCACTCACCGACACGAAAATGGCATTTTGTTCAGCGATTTGGTAGTTTTTACCGTGTTTACAGAAAACGAGATGTAGAGACTATGTATTTACCACTCCAGCATCCATTAGCCCTATACTTGTCGATAGTTCGTCTATCGTGGTCGGCTGCCATGGAACCGTCGTATTATATTGAAAAGTCGTATAAAGTTAATAAAATGTATTAATATGAACTGTATACAATGGAGAAAAAAAGTGTCACCTTTTGTGCAAGGGTGTCTCTTGTATAAGCATTACCCCCACGATAACAATAACTGACGGTAAAAGTCAATTCTCTCCAGAAAGCTGCCTCTAACAGTCATACGGTTAGTCCTCTGAATACATAGTAGATATTCGCAACAAGGAATTCGTTTGGTCTGTTTTTAGTCATTGTAACGCGTTAAAACAAAAGCTACGACTCTTTAACGCGTTTAACGAACGGAGCTGTTTATCACGTTAAATGCTAGCTAACTAACAAATTGAACACGTTAAAATTCCAAGAAAACATTTAACGTGTTAAGATTTAACGCGTACGGTAAGTTTAAACACGTTTTAAAAATGGTAGGCCTAACGCGTTAAAACCTTACGCGTTAAATCCTTACACGTTAAATCTAGTTTTAACGCGTTAATAAAACATTATGTTTAATGCGTTAAATGTATCTCGTTTTTGACATGAACGGCCTTTCATAGTAATCAATCTATCTAGAACAGAACAGTCATTAAAATGATCAAAATAAGACTAATTCAATTATTCTAGCAGTCAATTTTTGTTTCTGTTTGGAAAAAAATAAGATTATTAGGGCAAGGGTGGTGACACACAATATATTGAAGTGGGCATCTCAAGTGTGAATTGATGGAAATGCTTTATGTGAATTAACGTTAAATCCCATAAAGCATTTATCAATTCAAAATTATTGTGGCTATCATAGCATTAAAATTCATCACTAAACAGTTGTGCGCTCGTGGACGTTCAATTTTGTCCTTTCTAAGAAGAATTTTGATCTTTTCGAGCCACGTGGTACAGGATGATGAAATCAACGTTTTAGCTTGTTGTGTAGCGACACAACGTGGTCTGGCGATACACTATACATGTACGTATAGCAAAAGGTCAACGTCGAACTAAGGTATTTTGTTTTTTCGGCATAGCCGTATAATTTTCTTTTGGCCCCGGATATGACACGACAGGTGGCGTTACTGGTCAAGATGAAGTTTGTGATTGGTCAATGTAGCGGTAGATGCAAAATGTAGATATGCAGTTAAAAACGAAACAAAAGTTAAGATTGAATGCAAGCTGAATAAGTGGGTGTATCTTTTCAAATGACACATTAATAAAACTATATTCCTGATTCAAATGCAGTCTTATTATCACCAAATATGATTCAAAACGATATAATTTTGTTATCCGTGCTGAAATGCATTAGTTCGTTAATTTATTTCAACAGCAGATTTACATTATAATCACCAGCAGGTCTAATTGAAGCAGGTGTTCCTCAAGGTTCTATTCTCGGTCCACTACTTTTTCTTATATTCATAAATGACATTGCAGATATTTTTGAATCTACATCTCGTCTTTTTGCAGACGACACATCTTTGATTAAATCATCTTCGTCATGTCGACACATTCAAGAAACTTTAAATAGAGATCTTTAGATATGTGCAATATTTTATTAAATCCAGTTATAGGTTTTGAATTTTGTAATTGGATCAGTTTATTTGGTAAACCGTATATTTTATTATTTTTGTCATCATCTACGTAAATGTAACTATGCCTTGTAATACACTGTATATATGTTGGGAGAAGGCGTTGATAAGTTGTTGTAACTTGTGCCTAATCCCGTGTCTATGTTTTGACAATAAATATGTTTAAACTAAAATCACCAGCATGAAAACTATGCCGGTTATTTTTTTTAAAGATATTTCTTGTTTCAAATGACACCTTAATAAAATTATATTCCTGATTCAAATGCAGTCTTAAATTTTTTATCACCAAAAATGATTCAAACTGATATGATTTTGTTATCTGTGCTGAAACACATTAGTTCATTAATTTATTTCACCAGCAGTTTTACATTACAACCACCAGTATTAAAACTATGCCGTTTATCTTTTTCGGCCCAGGACATGACGCGACAGGTGGCGTTACTGGTCAAGATGAAGTATGTGATTGGTCAATGTAGCGGTAAATGCAAAATGCAGAAATACAGTTAAAAACGAAACAATACAGTTAAAAACGAAACAATGCAGTTAAAAACGAAACAAAGTTAAGATTGAATGCAAGCTGAATAAGTGGATGTATCTTTTCAAATGACACATTAATAAAATTATATTTCCGATTCAAATGCAATCTTATTATCACCAAACATGATTCAAACTGATATAATTTTGTTATCCTTGCTGAAACGCATTAAATCGTTAATTTATTTCACCAGCAGTTTTGCATTATAACCACCAACATTAAAACTATGCCGTTTATCTTTTTAAAGATATTTATTGTTAAAGATATTCTTGTTATTGTTTCGTTAGGCATATGTTTTGATGATGCAATAAACGTGCCTAACATTTGAGTATACCTATACCAGAGACCTATATATAACATGTCACAGGACCCCATTTGGTACAATTTTTACACATTTATTCTAATATAGAAAATACTCACGTGAGAATTTCAAATTAATGTTGATATTTTACTAAGACAACCTTTAGTACTTCCAACTGCATGATCAAAAAATAAATAGTACGTGATAGCTATTTATAGATCCGCTTTTTTTTGTGTTACGTAACTTCCGGTCTGGAGCATGCAGAGAGGACCCCATTTGGTACAAAGTGGTGAGACATCGATTTTTTCAATTATTTCCAAAAATATCATCAATAATGTGAGCGATTGCGATGGTAATACATATATTATTACTTATTACATCAGTATTTTTCCAAAATATCTGTCATTTGTGTATAAATACCATAGCTGGAAATACAAATATCCCGGCCCGTATTTCCCGTATTTTTTTCCATTGAGCTCGAGTCCACGTGGTTTCATTGAACGATGTTTTGTGACAAATATCATAAATGCACATGTATGTAAAGTGGTTTCACAACTTTTTATAAGTGGCAATACATTATACTTCTTTTAGGATGATGAAAATTGCATAATTTTTTTTTTATAAATAATAGATTACTAAATTAGAATATTGAAGTAAGGGGCACTTGTCGCTGTCAGGAGGTATGTAGAATGGTCCTGCTGCTATATATATCCAGTGAGGACATTCCTACTAGCCGTCGGGCAGCTCAGATGTATGTCTACAGGATACATATTGAACCACAGGGACGTTACAATATAATATTAAAAGTATGCATAAAATGTATAGGGGTCATATCTGATCAGTTTAAAGTTATAAACATGTTACATTGAGTATCATTGTCCCTGTGATTGAACAGTTATAATATAAAATAACAAAAATACAAAGTTTGTTTCATGTTGGTGACTATCAGCTGACTATTACTGGCAGTATCATTTATTCATTTTGCTTTCTTTTGTTTATTTTTTCCCCGGGGTAATTATTGAAATGAAATATTACAAGAAAAACCTTTAAAATGACAATAAATTTATTTTAATCAATCAATCAATAAAAACACTCTTGATGGAAAGTCAAGAAACCTTATTTAAAATTGAATACATGTATTTAAAACATGATGACATTAGCACAAGTGTTATTCTCGCAACATAACACGAGTAAGATTTAACAAGATATCACAGTTCATGTAAAAATGTCAACAAATTAATTTGAATATAATTAGATTGATCACTTACATCATAGAGGAAGTTAGGATGAAATGAAAGATATTGAATTGTTGAATAAATGTACTAGTAATTCTCACAAGTGTGACTAAAGAAATAGTTATAATACTATTGTAATGTACATGTATATATAGATTATATGCTAAAACACTAATATAGTGTGAGTTAAGAACATTCAATCAACAGAAGTGAAATTAAAAGTTAACCATATTGTTTCTCAACTTGCAGGGCACATTTGGCAACACCAGGATGAATCTGATGCCTTCCTCATTTCAAATGTGCGGTACACTCTGGGTGGCAAACAATATGCATGAAAGGACTTTTTACAGAAGTAGCATGTCACCCGATATATTTCTTCCTCTATCGGAGAAACAAATTGGTGATACTTGACATATAAGCATGCCGTGTCCCTCTGGGGGTTGTACCATCCTGGTCAAGAGCCTTGTCAAGTGTTGGAAATACAATGTAGCTCAATATCTGACTGAACACAAGTACTGTGACTGGTGTCCTGACTAAGAGCTGAGAATGGCTCAACATCAACATTCATGCTCTTCATGATTGAGGCAGTCCTGGTGAAACCAGCAGCCACATTAGGTACCAGCGTATCTAACCCAAAGGATATCTTCCTCCTCATCATTACATCGATCCCTGATGTTGCAAATTTTGCATGTAAATATTTCTTCTGCAAGTTCATTGCATTTGTTCTGTAGATGAAAGATTAAATTTTGAGTTAAACCATAGCCGTGTTGTTATTTGTGTGTAAAAAGGTTCTAACTAACAAAACAGAGCCTTTACTGCTCAATTCCCTCGGCAGCAATGCTAACTTAGGAAGCCACTTTATGATATAATCAGTCCCTAATTGTCCTGTTACCTGTAACAATCAAAAGTAATTACAAGAGAGTGACCGATCGCCATCTGCAGAGGTGTTTGTTTCCTCAACCCCACTGGTGACAGCTAGCCTAGACAACAAGAATGGTCAGGTAGTAATTAAATCATTATTAAGACCAACAAAAGAGGATAAAGCAATAGTTATGTCAGTCATAATTGGTTTACTTACAAAAACAACCGAATGCAAATCTGACAGAACAGCAGGAGAGTTCCGAGTGTCTTTGTATACACTATAGTTATTGACTGAACCAGAAATGGGTATTTATTAAATTAAATCCCAACATGGATTTCAGAAAATATATCTCAAAATAAACGCTTAGGATTGAAATTATCAGAGAAAAATTCTCTTTAATTTTAAAGGGTTAATGTTGTAATAGAAAAGATATTTCAAACCTTTTTTTTCCCCAAAATATTGATGATTAATGAAAATTGTTTTAATAAGAATTATCTTTACCTTTTTTCTATGTTGAGTATTTGTCTGAATAGACATTCATTATAGGATGATATTGTGAAGATTTTTTTATACTATTGGCTTACTATAAATTATTAAAACTATCAACTTCTGAAGTTCAATGTTTGTGTCAGATAAATAATTGAAAATTAATTAGGCATTTGTCTTTTATTCATTTGTTTTATTGTTTAAATATAACAAATCAGGAGATATATATGGTAATGTACAGTAATCAGATTTGGTTTGTTTCTTTGTTTATAAGGGACATAACTTGTTGAACATCTATATGAAGGACACCTCTCTTATAAAGGACACTTGTCTCTTAGGTGTCCTTTATACACAGGTTCGACTTGTACATTGGGTTTTCATTCATTAAAACTAATAATAAATAATATGTTAGAATATGTTGCATACTCCGGCAAGATCTTGTTCAATATAATATGTTGATCAATTTTATCACTTAGCCGGCCTGTTCATGCATGTGTTACAGTCATGCCATAAGTAAGGACATAAAGACTGAAACAAAAGGGTGGGCTGGGCATTTTATAAATGGGGTCTTTTTCAGAAAAAAAATTGGTTCATGAGAATAATTTGAATGGAAAAAAAATTTGGGAGTCCCAGAGTGTTTTAGGTGTTAATAATCAGCTTGGTGGGAATGGGTGAATGTAAAAAAAATATATATATATTCATGTCATAAATATTATATTAATTTGTATTTATTTTTTCTTCATGATAATATTGCTAATGATAATGTATATCATTGAAAGGAAATGGTGAATTACTTTTTCTCCAATGTACAGAGAGGATATTTCCCATTTATGCATGTTAAAAGTATAAGAAGGATTATTATGAATTAAATTATTTATTGAATTATTTCGCTTCAGTTTTCAGTGAATGCCCCTTTATGTTAAGTATTCATAGTAAAAGGGAAATAACTCTTAATAAAGGCCTTAAAAAATCCGGACTTATCGTTGATCAAGCACCTGTGAGAGTGTATTAGAGATCAACTTCCGACATGCGCACAAATAGTTTTACTGCAATGGCGAAGCGGGGAAGTTCGAATTGCAGGTACAGCACACTGAAAATGAGTGTATGTTCACTTTATAAGGCAAGTACCTGTGTAATACGAACAACGAAGACTTTTAGGACTATAAGAAATCATTTGGAGTGATAAATGTGCCGGAAAACATTTCAAAAGTTGATATAACACTGTCGTCGAAAGGCAAAACTATGCACAAAACGGATGTTTTCCTATAACTTACCCATTTCAATATCTTGTATTAAGCAAGCTGGATCGCTGCATACCTCAAAATTGACGCTGAAATGACCGTTTATGTTTACATTATGACGCCATAAAATCTTGGGTCATGGAATGGACATGCGAGGATTTGGGAGCTATTTTATCAAATTTTGTACCAAATGGGGTCTTGTACCAAATGGGGTCCTGTGACGTTAGCCTCTGCCTATACTAAAACAATTACAACCTGTTCGTTTATGCGGACAAACCGATTCGTCACTTTTTAAATATCATATTTCAAACATATATCTTGCAGGACCTGCAAATGTTAATACAGACCTTGAAAGTTTTGTTAAATCTCGTCTGAAAACAATATAAAATCACCAGGTCCGTCTTTATTTCATAACGAACAACATTGGTCTAACTGGTCCAACCGTTCGAACCGCAAAAACGAAAACGGTGGGTCGTGTATTCATATCTATATATAGTCAGCCTCGGTATGGCCGAGTACAATTTGTCTGGTTGATACCGGTTTTCAGACATAGACATTCTAGCCTACCTTATAAATAAAAGTACGATAATTTTACCCAATAGACAAGACGTTGTAATTGTTTTAGAATAGGTAAAATCAATATCGAACACTTTCCAAGCGGCCATGTTAGGCCCGTTAGATTGCATCATCAAAACACATTTTGGGGTCCTACTAATTACAGCCCGGTGCTGCCCGGTACTGCCCGGTGCTGCCCGGTACCGCCCGGTGCTGCCCGGTACTGCCCGGGGAATATATATTGACCGCCCGGGCTCTTATTTATATCTAAACACTATTTAAACTATTATGTATGGATAGATGGTAGCTTAATCAATAATATGGCAAAAAATGGTGAAAATATATCAATATTTGACAGAGTTATAGCTATGTGAAATTAGCGATCTCGCAACCTAGCGCTCGGGATGAGCCGTAATCTTGTTATTTGCAATTATACGACCGCCCGGGCTCTTATTTATATCTAAACACTATTTAAACTATTATGTATGGATAGATGGTAGCTTAATCAATAATATGATAAAAAATGGTGAAAATATATCAATATTTGACAGAGTTATACTTATGTGAAATTAGCGATCTCGCAACCTAGCGCTCGGGATGAGCCATAATCTTGTTATTTGCAATTATACGACCTCCCGGGCTTTCAATTTTATCCAGACACAATAAAAACTATAATATATGGATAGATAATAGCTTTAACAATAACATGATACAAAATTATGAAAAAATATCAATATTTCACAGAGTTATAGCTACGATCTCGCAACCTCGCGCTCGGGATGAGCCATTATCTTGTTATTTGCAATTTTACGACCGCCCGGGCTTTTATTTGTATCCAGACACTATTAAAACTATGATATACAGATAGATGGTAGCTTCATCAATAATATGATCAAAAAATGATGAAAAAATATCAATATTTTACAGAGTTATAGCTACGTGAAATTAGCGATCTCGCAACCTCGCGCTCGGTATGAGCCGTAATCTTGTTATTTGCAATTATACGACCGCCCGGGCTTTTATTTATATCCAGACACTATTAAAACTATAATATATGGATAGATAATAGCTTTATCAATAATATGGTAAAAAATTGTGAAAAAAATTCAATATTTCACAGAGTTATAGCTACGATCTCTGGATGAGCCATAATCTTGTTATTTGCACTTTTACGACAGCCCGGGCTTATATTTATATCAAGACGCTATTAAAACTATAATATACGGATAGATGGTAGCTTTATTCATAATATGATCAAAAGTGGTGAAAAAATATCAATATTTGAGTTATGGCTGTTACATGTATTTGCATTTATACGACCGCCTGGGCTAAGTATGGGATCGTTTGGATGGTTGGTTAATTGTTTTGTTAAATTAAATGCAAAGTTTGCTATCATTTACAGAAGGAAATGCTTGAAATATTATGCATTTTACAAGTGTGAAATTTCCTATGCCGTTACATAGGCTACAGACTTGTTATTTTCATTTTCTGGATCGCCCGGTACTTACTATGTACACAATATAAGTATTTATAGAGAAATTAAGGTGTTTAAGTATCATCAATCTTATTTCATGGACATATACTTAATCATCATCTTTGAAGTTCACATTTGCGGCTTTTCGAAGGAACTTCAGACTTTATTCATGTAAGCACTATCCATAAATGTAAATGATAATTCAATAGAGTAAGTATACAACGTAAACAAAACGTATGTAACTGTCCAATATCTTTCGAAATACTTTTCCTATACCTCTCTTTATCATTTTTGTTAAATTCCTGAGTTTTGAGGGGGGACTCTGTAATTGATTAATTCATTTGTTTAATTGGTCATGTCACACAAAATCATTTAAAACAATATTTATCCTATTCACAAAATTATGAGTGCCGTCCCATATTTGCAGAGTATTCGTATATTCATTTCATTATTATTTATAACGACAATTTCTTCCGCCTGCATACACGCTTCGTTTCATGTTTTCATCTGTTTTATCAATGTCAGACTGTAAATCATAAATTTGGCAGTGTTTACCCTGATGCAAACCTAGACATATGATTTACGTTTTTTATTTGACATATATATTGTGTCTTAGAAAAATGTCTTGTTTGACGTGTTAGTTAGCAGAGAAATCGGTTGTTATTTGCGAACATAATATTATGAATTGTTGTTTTAAAGCAATAATTGTCACCAGCCGGCATAATGTAAAGAGGCGTCACCTTGTCTGGGTGGTATGTTTTTTGTAATTGGGAAATATACATGCATCATTTATAACACGTGACATTTCGTGCCTTGAAAACGATTGGGCAAGTGTATCACGTGGTAATTATGCATAGCAGTAGAATTCAGCGGACTTACTATCCAATTGATCATCAATTAGCTACTGGCCATCACCATTGACAGCATCTTTACTCAAACGAAGATTCACTGTCAATACCTACTCCAGGATAGCCGTTATCACAAAACTTCTTACCTCTAAGATCGCTCTGATATATATATATATTTTTTTGCCTGTTCCAATCATTCGAACTTGAATCAGTTTTCTGTAATTTATATTATATACATTTCACTGTTAAGAAACTCAAGCTTAAGAAGTTCTTAAGCTAAGATTTTTTTTTTGTGATTTGGAAGGATGTCAAGGTATATACATTTAACTTCATTTTACATCACACCTTTTAGTCAACAATAGATATCTATATATAAAAAATAACAAAAAAACTTCTTCATTCGGACTACCTTTGTTTGAAACATGATGTCAATGGTTTTAATCAGAGTTAGGGCTTTTTTTTTAAGAAAAAATGAAATTTGTATTAATGCATATATTTTGCATTCAAAATATTGTGGACATGATATAGGTATTATGACTGTCATCGCTTTGCATAAATCGTCTGGTGACTCAATATTAAGTGATATACATATATATGTGATATATACATGTATTTCTTTCTGAATCAACGTCTTGAATTAATTTGTAGAACTTCCGAAACTTAAAAACAAAAACAAACAAAAAATGTTTATCATCAATATACGTCAAAACTATTTTGGAAGTTGCGATGAGTTGTTCTTCGGACTGAGTTATCATATGTGTGTTATACTCTTCGTGTGTTTGTGTATTTATATGAAAAATAAGTCTATGTGTCAGAAATGCACAAGGATGGTTTTCTTATTGTAAACATTCCAAAATTCTCAGTTACATTCTCAGGTACATCATGTATCATTTTTTTGGTCACATCGCGCTAAATCCCGTACGCTATTGGTTGTTTCGACTTAAACTGAAAAAACTTGCGTCATTTAAAATTTAAAATATCTGAAAATATGCATTTTACACACCAATAAACGACCCCCCCCCCCCCCCCCCCCCCCCCCAAAAAAAACAAAAAAAACCGAATTATTCCTTACATATATCAATGTAACTTATTATTCAATATAAGAATCTTGTGCAAACAAAGAACAAAGGAAGTATCATTGATATTATTAAAAAAAAAAAAAAGGTATTCTATATACCTGTTTAATTTAGATTAAACATATCTAGTTGCCATTAAAAGCAAATGGATTTGGCACAAATTGTTTGAGTTACGGCGATTTAGAAAATCCGGCCTTTTATAATTGTTATAATTGGTATTTGGCTACCGCCCGGCCGTACATCTTACTGCCCGGGCTTTCATGCGTGGTTAAATATCCCCACCGATGAACAGAACATGCAGTGTATAGGTCAAGGAAGTGAAATCAAAAAGAATTATGAAAATATCTGTAAAATTGTTTGAGTTACGGCGATTTAGAAAATCCGGCCTTTTATAATTGTTATAATTGGTATTTGGCTACCGCCCGGCCGTACATCTTACTGCCCGGGCTTTCATGCGTGGTTAAATATCCCCACCGATGAACAGAACATGCAGTGTATAGGTCAAGGAAGTGGAATCAAAAAGAATTATGAAAATATCTGTAAAATTGTTTGAGTTACGGCGATTTAGAAAATCCGGCCTTTTATAATTGTTATAATTGGTATTTGGCTACCGCCCGGCCGTACATCTTACTGCCCGGGCTTTCATGCGTGGTTAAATATCCCCACCGATGAACAGAACATGCAGTGTATAGGTCAAGGAAGTGAAATCAAAAAGAATTATGAAAATATCTGTAAAATTGTTTGAGTTACGGCGATTTAGAAAATCCGGCCTTTTATAATTGTTATAATTGGTATTTGGCTACCGCCCGGCCGTACATCTTACTGCCCGGGCTTTCATGCGTGGTTAAATATCCCCACCGATGAACAGAACATGCAGTGTATAGGTCAAGGAAGTGAAATCAAAAAGAATTATGAAAATATCTTGTAAATTGTTTGAGTTACGGCGATTTAGAAAATCCGGCCTTTTATAATTGTTATAATTGGTATTTGGCTACCGCCCGGCCGTACATCTTACTGCCCGGGCTTTCATGCGTGGTTAAATATCCCCACCGATGAACAGAACATGCAGTGTATAGGTCAAGGAAGTGAAATCAAAAAGAATTATGAAAATATCTTTGTAATTGTTTGAGTTACGGCGATTTAGAAAATCCGGCCTTTTATAATTGTTATAATTGGTATTTGGCTACCGCCCGGCCGTACATCTTACTGCCCGGGCTTTCATGCGTGGTTAAATATCCCCACCGATGAACAGAACATGCAGTGTATAGGTCAAGGAAGTGAAATCAAAAAGAATTATGAAAATATCTTGTAAATTGTTTGAGTTACGGCGATTTAGAAAATCCGGCCTTTTATAATTGTTATAATTGGTATTTGGCTACCGCCCGGCCGTACATCTTACTGCCCGGGCTTTCATGCGTGGTTAAATATCCCCACCGATGAACAGAACATGCAGTGTATAGGTCAAGGAAGTGAAATCAAAAAGAATTATGAAAATATCTGTAAAATTGTTTGAGTTACGGCGATTTAGAAAATCCGGCCTTTTATAATTGTTATAATTGGTATTTGGCTACCGCCCGGCCGTACATCTTACTGCCCGGGCTTTCATGCGTGGTTAAATATCCCCACCGATGAACAGAACATGCAGTGTATAGGTCAAGGAAGTGAAATCAAAAAGAATTATGAAAATATCTGTAAAATTGTTTGAGTTACGGCGATTTAGAAAATCCGGCCTTTTATAATTGTTATAATTGGTATTTGGCTACCGCCCGGCCGTACATCTTACTGCCCGGGCTTTCATGCGTGGTTAAATATCCCCACCGATGAACAGAACATGCAGTGTATAGGTCAAGGAAGTGAAATCAAAAAGAATTATGAAAATATCTGTAAAATTGTTTGAGTTACGGCGATTTAGAAAATCCGGCCTTTTATAATTGTTATAATTGGTATTTGGCTACCGCCCGGCCGTACATCTTACTGCCCGGGCTTTCATGCGTGGTTAAATATCCCCACCGATGAACAGAACATGCAGTGTATAGGTCAAGGAAGTGAAATCAAAAAGAATTATGAAAATATCTTGTAATTGTTTGAGTTACGGCGATTTAGAAAATCCGGCCTTTTATAATTGTTATAATTGGTATTTGGCTACCGCCCGGCCGTACATCTTACTGCCCGGGCTTTCATGCGTGGTTAAATATCCCCACCGATGAACAGAACATGCAGTGTATAGGTCAAGGAAGTGAAATCAAAAAGAATTATGAAAATATCTGTAAAATTGTTTGAGTTACGGCGATTTAGAAAATCCGGCTAGGTTGCGAGATCGCTAATTTCACATAGCCATAGCTCTGCCAAATATTGATATTTTTTTTATCATTTTTGATCATATTATTGATAAAGCTACTATCTATCCATATATCATAGTTTTAATAGTGTCTTGATATAAATAAAAGCCCGGGCGGTCGTATAATTGCAAATAACAACATTACGGCTCATCCCGAGCGCTAGGTTGCGAGATCGTAGCTATAACTCTGTGGAATATTGATATTTTTTCACAATTGTTTACCACATTATTGATAAAGCTATTATCTATTCATATATTAAAGTTTTAATTGTGTCAGGATATAAATAAAAGCCCGGGCGGGCGTATAAATGCAAATAACAAGATTATGGTTCATCCCGAGCGCTAGGTTACGAGATCGCTAATTTCACATAAGTATAACTCTGTCAAATATTGATATATTTTATCATTTTTGGCCATATTATTGATTAAGCTAACACCTATCCGTATATTATAGTTTTAATAGTGTCTGGTTACAAATAAAAGCCCGGGCGGTCGTATAATTGCAAATAACAAGATTATGGCTCATCCCGAGCGCTAGGTTGCGAGATCGTAGCTATTACTCTGTGAAATATTGATATTTTTTCACAATGTTTTACCACATTATTGATAAAGCTACTATCTATCCATATATTATAGTTTTAATATTGTCTGGAGAAAAATTAAAGCCCGGGCGGTCGTATAATTGCAAATAACAAGATTATGGCTCATCCCGAGCGTTAGGTTGCGAGATCGCTAATTTCACGTAGCCATAGCTCTGTCAAATATTGATATATTTTCACCACATTTTGCCATATTATTGATTAAGCTACCATTTATCCATATATAATAGTTTAAATAGTGTTTGGATATAAATAAAAGCCCGGGCGGTCAATATATATTCCCCGGGCAGTACCGGGCAGCACCGGGCAGTACCGGGCGGTCCCGGGCAGTACCGGGCAGTGCCGGGCTGTACCGGGCTGTAATTAGTATGACCCCACCGGGCTGTAATTAGTAGAACCGACCTTGGGTACACAACAAGCTAAAACGTTGATTTCATCATTCGGTACCACGTGGCTCCAAATTCTCAGTCTTAGAAAGGACAAAATTGAACGGATGGTTAATATTCAGTAAGGAAACGTGTATATTTAAATCGCTGTGAGGAAAAGACGGATAAAAAGAACAAAACATGGCTTCAAACGAACGATATGATTCGGTACCATTGGAAATGAAAGACAGATCGCAAAACTCGAGTGAATCATCGGACCAAGAAAAAGATGGAACGGTTAACTTGAAACAAAAAATCACACTACTAAATGGTGTAACGGTAATAGTTGGTAGTATAATAGGGTCGGGTATTTTTGTGAGTCCTAAGGGAGTTTTACAGGACGCTGGAAGCGTAGGACTTTCACTCATTATCTGGGTGTTGTGTGGACTCTTTTCAATGGTAGGGGCTTACTGTTATTCTGAATTGGGTACATCTATTCGTCGATCGGGGGCTGATTATGCATACATGTATGAAGCATTTGGACCTGTGGTGGCATTTTTAAGACTTTGGATTGAGTGTATGATTGTGAGACCTTGTTCTCAGGCAATTGTGGCACTCACTTTTGCCTATTACGTCATTGAACCACTATTTCCCGATTGTGAGCAGCCTTTAATTGCCGTTCGATTACTAGCAGCAGTTTGTATATGTAAGTATAAGTAGGAGCACTCGGACATATTACTCCTCATTCATGTTTGTTGATTCCCTAATTAGGCTAATACAAGTATAAACAGAGACATATATACAGAGAGATTAGTAACATCGCTATTTCCCCGTACACATAGTGGCTCCCTTTATTCGTGACCACTCAAGCATATCCCTTATCGAGAGCGTCCTGTCTCCTATCAAACACACGCGAGCGCAGGTAAATCGGGCTATGCGCATGTATGTATCGTAGTATTGGAACTTATTCGACATGTTCTGGTTAATCCGCCATTACGTCAGACCAAAACATCGTCATTTTAAATACACACAGAAAGCACATCGTTTTATTTTGGCCACTACAAAAGTTACCACATTAACCAAAAACTATCAAACTTATGGGATATAGTCTTATTGATCATGCATATTGTTGTCATTTATCCGTATTTTCGAAAATCCATTGGGTCCTATTCGACATGTCCAAGTTTGTAATTAAGCCGCCATTACGTCAGACCAAAACATTGTCAATTTTAAACGCACACAAAAAGCACATCATTTTATTTAGGCCACTACAAAAGTTACCACATTAACCAAAAACTATCATACTTATGGGATATAGTCTTATTGATCATGCGCATTGTTGCCATTTATCCGTATTTTCTAAAATCCATTGGGTCCTATTCGACATGTCCAAGTTTGTAAATAGCCGCCATTACGTCAGACCAAAACATCGTCAATTTTAAACGCACACAAAAAGCATTACGTCAGACCAAAACATCGTCAATTTTAAACGCACACAAAAAGCACATCGTTTTATTTAGGCCACTACAAAAGTTACCACATTAACCAAAAACTATCATACTTATGGGATATAGTCTTATTGATCATGCGCATTGTTGCCATTTATCCGTATTTTCTAAAATCCATTGGGTCCTATTCGACATGTCCAAGTTTGTAAATAGCCGCCATTACGTCAGACCAAAACATTGTCAATTTTAAACGCACACAAAAAGCACATTGTTTTATCTAGGCCACTACAAAAGTTACCACATTAACCAAAAACTATCATACTTATGGAATGTGGTCTTGATTATCATGCACATTGTTGTCATTTATCCGTATTCTCGAAAACCCCATAGGGACTTTTCGAAAATTGGAGATTCCCGCCGATCTTTCCTGCGTTGTGCTTGACTTTCATACTCAAAATACAAACACTTGGACAGCAAATTGTGATATATTTCATATTGATGACACTTCTGCACTTTGATATTAATAAAATTAAAGCACATAATTGGATCTTGGTGATGATTTCAAATAGAAATTATCGATAATTATGTGTCTGGTTTTCAAGTTTTCTCCAATATGGCGTCTAGTGAAGACTGAACCGAGCGACCGCAAAGGATTGTGGGAAGGTCAGGGGCCACTATGTAAACACAAGGGCAAATAGAGAGCTGCCAATCTCTCTGTATAATGTCTCTGGTATAAATAATAGATGTCGGTTATTTATTACACATATGCCCATGAAATTCTATTATTACAAGACTGCCCATATAGAATCTAATCATGCCCATATTATTATTACAGTGGTCCCCCTATTTACGACCACTCTCAAGAACGACCACACCTTGTATACAACCAAGTTTTTCGTTCACCGATGTTTTCCAACAATAAATTACCCCTTCTAAATGACAGCCCCGCTAACCTGACCAACGACCGCTTAATCAATAATCATGTCCCAAAAATGTGAAATGTACTTTGGTTTCCCTTTCGTAATTGACCAAGATTCTGGCAACGCTTTGTGAACTAAGACATTAAAATTATAGAATAATGAATGTGTGTGACGTCCAGCTCATTGAAATTCATGACCCCAGGTAAAATTTGTGACACATTGGATTGACAGGTTGTTTGCACTGCGTTAGCCAGCTTGATTTTTTGTACAGTATCCCACACTGGAGCATGACTATTTACGTTTTCTGCTAATTATTCA
This sequence comes from Pecten maximus, assembly GCF_902652985.1. Taxonomy (NCBI): domain Eukaryota; kingdom Metazoa; phylum Mollusca; class Bivalvia; order Pectinida; family Pectinidae; genus Pecten; species Pecten maximus. The sequence continues at coordinate 6,717,811 of NC_047016.1, forward strand.
AGATATACACTTTCATTTTGTGAAATAATTTACATAGCAACAAGTAAACCAAATTCAGAACATTGTATGTCTCTGATTACTGGTAGTAAACAAAGGAGAACATTGAAGAACACATTTTAACTTAACATAATAAATTATCTATATATAATGTTACATCTACTAGTGTTTGTGATCATTGGCCTCACTGACGTCACTCAGATGACAAAACTCGAGAGAAAGACCACCCCCATTATAAGACCATCTGATGCCAGTCCCATGGGTGGTCTCATAAGAGGGGGGCCACTGTATAACATGACTGCCCATGAAGTATAGGGTGTATGCCTTATCATGGTGTAAAATGGTGCGGGATATTGAAAGGTCAGTATTGGTTCATATGCGACAAGAAACTTTTTTTTTATGTGAATGAATTCTTACCATGACGCAGAACATCAATCGCTAAATAGACGCAAGAAGATGTTTACAATATTCTGTGCCAGCTAGTTTACGTCAAGGTTATATGTTTGTCACGATAATAGGCATAAGGCAGCATGGATCCCGGACCCTGTATATATATGTACATTTCTAGAATCATTGACAACTTTCTCTGTAAACATGCAATATTCATTTCCATACTTTGGGTACAGTTGAATGTAGCTATACACTGTTGAAGCAGAATGTTAAAGCTTCAGACCCTTTAATATGACTAATTTTCTGCAGAACTGGATGGAAAGTGTCAGTTAATTTTCTGCTAGTATTTACACTCATCAATTGGACTCAAAGTACTCTGGCATATGAGATGAGATGATACTTCCTCTAGATATTTAATAAAATATGTTGAGATTTAGTCTGATTTACCTCCCTTTAAAACCAAGATTTACATGCCTTTTATATAATGTGATGTACCCAAATCTATGACGTCATCATGTACTATAACAGGTTCATAATACTATGCAGCCAAGCATAAAGATCTGGGGTGTGGTTGTAAGATCATTACCCAGGGTGGTTAATGAAGATGAGACATTGGATCTTCCTGTGTGGTAGTTTCTTTGGCACAGTCTCATGTCCGGTAAGGTTAGGTAGCCACCAGGTATTCACAAATAGAAGGATACCATCCCCAAAATGACCCGGACTGTCAATGGGCATTAAACCGAGCAAACAAACAAAATATTAAAATAATATGTACTTTGTATCATTAATGTAGTCTCTTCCCAAGACAAGGTTATATATAAACACTGGCCGGTCTTGACCCTTTGTCACATCTTAACCGCATAATTTTGGCATACCGTAATGTTCATGTACATAGAGCTATAGTTCTATACATGCTCCCCCAATATCGTACATGTACATCAGGTAGTCTACATTCTCAAATTCTCAACTTCAGCTGGTAATGCTACATTTTTCTCTGTTAATATATATATATATATACCTCAGGTTTTTACATTTTCTTATCTGTAGTATATGCAAAACTCTAGTGATGTCATTACTGGTGATCTTCCCACCTGGAATTAATTGTTCAATAATGAATTATACCGTGCGTGTACTCCAAATTTCATTTTTTTTATGTGAAAATCTTTTAGACTTGTAGAGATCTGGTCATCTTACTCTTAGTCCTATATATATTGATAATGTATAATTTTGATATAGATCTAGATAAAGCTGTGATTTTGTTTACCTTTTTCAAACAATGTGACATTAATTAGTGAATTACAATTTGTCATTCCCAATTTAATCAAATATACTATAGGGTAGCCTAAATGAAAAATACCCAAGGTCAGAAAATTCAGTTGGAGGAGTATGAAACCCTTAGTCTAGTTTCAGATAGATAGGTTTGTAATATTAACATAACATTTGAACAGGGGTTATAATCTAGATAAACATCTCAAACCCTTCTGCTGCTCCTTCAGGTTCATTTGTTTATGGTAATTGTAAATCAACAGAATGTGATGCTATAAACTGGTATTACAGTACAAAACCATGATTTTAAGTGGATGTTTTTATTTAAGTTGCTACCTGGCTCCAAGATATTGATATTGGTTTCATAGTATTATATAGAAGGTATATATATATAGTCAGGGGAAAATGAGACTCTTATCTGAAATATCAACATTTATTAGCTGTTTGTACTTAGACTTAAGAGAGACAGCCCGGATGCACAGGTATTCTACTTGTTTGAGGATTTCATTTTAATCTTATAAAGTACAGGAAGTGATGGATTAATGTCATAATAATATTGCCATATATTGTCAAGTTGTCAACTTTGCAGAATACTTAAATGTTAGAGACTGATAACCATTAGATGTAGATGATGAATTTTGATCACATTGTATAATAAATGAGGCCAACAATATTGAAGGTTTTGTGTTTCTACGCTTGGCTCTTCAAAAACATTTTGATGAGTAGGCAAAAATTATTTTGCAAGAGATTTTTATATTAACATATTATCAGCAAAAAAAAAAGAAGAAAAAAAAAAAAAAGAGAAAAAATATCTGAAATGGCATCAAGCTTCCTCATTAGTATACATTATGAAGATACCAGAGATGGTTTGTTATTACTTGTTTGTGTTTTGGGGAGACCTCATTAAGATGAAGATTGCTCGGTGGATAGAAATCATGTCACACCTGGCCCAGGATTGATCATGGTCCATGTATACCAATGTATACACTCAGAATACCGTACAACAATAAACTAAAACCTAATTAAATGTCATATGCAGAGACTGCATGAACACACTCAATACAGGAACTCCAATAATGAAAAAATGAAGGATTGTCAGTGTTTATGTCCACATTTTCATGGTTGGATAATCAGTTGCAAGCATATATACGTCTATCATAATTCAATAGAGTTTGATCATGAGCATATACATATAAACATATATGTATACATAAATTTAAATGACAATGATTTTCAGTGATCGTGCAAGTTAATCTTCTGAATTCCACATGATTATTTAAAATGTAAAAACTGTTGTTATGTAATCAGATGATAACGTCTGTGATGAATAATTATATATTTATGTACATGTTTTGATATACATGTATGTACAAGATTATAACATACATATTCATTTGTGATACTATAGTAATAAATGACACATAAATGATGAAATAATGTGTAGTTTTAGTTCATATTCACACCGTTACATCATTCTATCAAGGTATACATACACCAGATTAGATTTGGTTTGTCATGGCCAACTAGTCAAGGTCAAAGGTCACAATAAGAAGCTTGTGTACGAGATATATCTCTTGAACCCCTGCATAGATTCAGTTTGTATATTTATACCATAACAACACCATCAAATACCTGACCTGGTTTAAAGTTTAAAGGTCACTTTTGACAAGTTTTTTCAAAATAAGAATCTAGTGTATAATATATCTCATGATCTAGTTAGAGGACAGATTTATTTCATTGATGAGGGGGCTGCCGGGGTATTTTTGTAAGCCCTACTCATTTTGCTTTATATCTCTATAAATTTTTATTTTATTTTCAGTAATTTTGATGTTCGTCAATTGTATGAGTGTACGTTGGGCCACTCGAGTACAAGATGTGTTCACTTATGCCAAAGTCCTTGCCCTTGTTCTCATCATCGTTACCGGATTTGTACAGCTTGGGAGAGGTAAACAATTTCTTTTGACAACACTGCATAAGTTAAACAAGTTTTTCAATTGTTTTCAACTCATTTGTTTTCCTTCTGTAAAATTTTCCACTGATCTTGTAAAACATCTTCTGCTCCAGAAGCTAGAGTGAGCAGGGTATTATACAATGTACTGTGATCATTACATAAATGATACAATATAATAGTACTGTAGTTCATCATTACATAAATGATACAATATAATAGTACCGTTGTTCATTATACATAATGATACAATATGACGGAACTGTAGTTCATCATTACATAAATGATACAATATAATAGTACCGTAGTTCATCATTACATAAATGATACAATATAATAGTACCGTTGTTCATTGTACATAATGATACAATATGACGGAACTGTAGTTCATCATTACATAAATGATACAATATAATAGTACTGTAGTTCATTACATAAATGATACAATATAATAGTACCGTAGTTCATCATTACATAAATGATACAATATAATAGTACTGTAGTTCATCATTACATAAATGATACAATATGACGGAACCGTAGTTCATCATAACATAAATGATATGATATGACGGAACCATATACGTAGTTCATCATTACATAAATGTTACAATATGCATATATGATGGTACCACAGTTCATCGTCAGCATGTCATGATAAGTATATTATCCAGTCAAAATGTAGAGAATTTGTCATTCAAAGACATTTGTCTATTTCCGAACAAATTATTCTAGCTGAGAGCAGACTAGAAGCTGCTGGAAGAATGACTGGCGTCCACACTGTACAAACTTAAACCTATATAAGGTTTGTTTTGATTTCAGGAGAAGTGGAGAATTTCCAGAACCCCTGGGAACACACACAGACTGACATTACAAAAATTGCTCTATCATTCTACTCTGGCCTGTTTGCCTATAATGGCTGGTATGGAATTTTCTTTTTAAGTGTATTTTGGTGATTTAATTCTGTTTTTAATTGTTTAATCAAACTATATATACCCATTAAGTATATGTACACACAATGTATACATAAAAATTGAAATCTTGTTGACTTTTGACAAGAATCAAAATTGTTTCAATTAAACTTTGTTACGTTTAATCAACTCTATAAATTTTTAGTACAAAAAACTTTTTTTCTTTTAAATATGTGTACAAGTAAGTGAAATGAATTTTGCATTAACTTGATATAATAGCCATTTACATTCTAACAAAAATCAATGTCATGTTTACAAATTATGATTAGAATTTTCTAATTAATATAGCCTATTTAATAGATGAAGTCTGTGTAGCAATTCCTTATTCACAATTTTCCTTTCATAGGAACTACCTGAACTTTGTGATTGAAGAACTGAAGGAGCCCAAAAAGTAAGTTAAAGACAACACAGCCTTTTTTTGTTTTTGTTTTTATAGTTTAACCCATTCACAGAGTAAATTTAACTAGTCTGCAAATATGCAGACATTGAAATCTGTTGTCACGACTCACCTAACACATGTATCTAGGTACAGAGAGAAAGGTTTTCATTGGTTGTGATTTATCTGTGATAATGATGTACGTTGGGAATATCTTTGTGACAGTGTTTGTACTGTCAATAGATCAGCTCATTGATATTCTCTGTATGTAGACGGAAGCTTTTACGTACATGCTGACTGATTTCTTTATTGTGATGCGACAGATGTCACTACCTACGTTTGTATGCAACAGCTGTCCAACTGAGGGGAACTGAGGGGAGGGGCTAATCAATATTAAACTGTTGGGTTCTGTACATAGTCTGAGATCAGACAGGCCAAAATGTCAGTGTTATACCATAAACAAGCCTGACTGCTGTTTTTACGAGACTTTTCAGAAGTAATTTGCATACAATTTATCTCATGATGCTGATTTTTTTTCATTAATTAGTCAAGGTAGACTAATGTGATTCAGTGAATTGAATAAACATGTTATTTACAATTTATATACATGTATTGACAAAGTTGTTTACCGAGCTATTTTCCTCAAGCCTTGCAGGCATTCACTGAATTGGAATTATTTTTTTAAACTTTACACTGTGAACCAAATTGTATGCAAATGACTTAAATGAAGTCTGAAGTTTTTAAGTCTCATAAATAATACCAAGTTTGATCTTTTGGCAGCTTATGTTAGAAACAAATTTTTTGGTATAAAGTAGTTTTTAACATTTCATGTAAAAGTCAAGAAAAGGAAGGAAAGATCATAATCTAGAATTCGTGTGTAATTTATGATAACAGCATACATTTCATGGTTATTATAATTGGTTATCAGTAAACTTGTCACATACAATTTATTATGTAACTCCTCAGACTTAATAACAGGTATATGAATGACCAAGTAATGCAGTATTCATTCATGTCTCAGGTGTATTAGATTTATAAATTACCAGTAAGAAAAGATTACCATCCAGGATTTTAGTTTGTACAGGTAGACAAATATTATATCAAAATAAGTAACTTTTATCCTGTCTCACTACCTCTAGACCACAAGATTCCTGGGTATGCAAATTTGTAGCTTTGCTCGCTAGAAGGGCCAAGTGAGCATCCGTTGTTTTATGTCTACTTTTTCATTTAAATGTCTTATTTTCTAACACTAGAAGGCCTAAGGATCATATTTGTAGGTGACTAGGTTCCTGGGATGATGCCAAACAAAACAAAAAAGAAATGACCTTTACCCATACTTAAATGTCACAGGGGTCAAATTTGTTAAAATCACAAAAATCTAAAGGCCTAGAATCATATTATTTGGCATGTGCTGGGATGGAGCTCCACCAAATAGTGAGAGGAAATTGCCATGACATATATGTAAGGTTACAGGGGTCAATTTTGTTGGAAACCCCTTAAATGATCTTTGATGATAGAATCAAGATGTGATTGGTTAGTTCCTTTGTTGACACCCAGCAAAATTTGTAATAATAAATGATATTGACCCATAGTCAAGGTCATATTTGTCAGATTTGTTAAACCACTCAACCATTTTGGAACCTGGAAATATTACACAATATTGACACTAGTAGGTCTACTGATTTTGTAGCGAGCAATTACAGACTGTCATTTGTCTGAACTAAATGTCTTAACAATCAACAAAGTAACGGTATTGTTGGATTTGTTCCAGACAGAATCAACTCCCTGTTTTGTAGGAGGTATAAATTTACCCAGAATTGATAAAAAATCTTTGGGCAGTGATCAAGTTACTGATGTAGGAATTTTGGTAGATACTTTATGTTAAATTGTTACATATAACTACAGACAAGTACCATATTGAAATGCTTATCACACCCCATAGCCATGGTCTGTTCCACATGACTTGCCACGTATAATTATCTTTGTATAGATCTGTGTTAAGAGTTCAGGTTCAAGGCAGAGCAAAATTTATTTTTGTCTGTCATAAACTCTATCTTGCTGTCTGACTGCAGAGATATGTATATATATAGCTTACACATATAATATAAACAGTTCCAGTAGCCTGAAATAGTAGGCTTACTATAAAACAGACCTCAAACTTCCTAATTACTTATACACTGAATATATACATAAAACGGTGAGCCCAACACAGAGATTCATTCAATGGTCCGATTTATTGTAGAGGATGTCGTTTACATGTTTCGGCTATAGGGTACGTAGTCGTCATCGGAGCTAGACAACAAATGAAATCTTCTCTCCCACTTGGTACATGTAAACCCTTATAGTAACTATCATTACTGTTGAGAATTATCAACTTTCAAACCCCACCTAAAATGGTTTTTGCTAATTTAGAGGGTCTTCAGCATGCAACTGACTGAAGGGATTATTGGCAATATTATACACATGGCATCATTTTATGTCTTGACAAAGACCATACCTTTGTACTTATTAGACCCAATTTATGCAGGTATACATATTGGACTGTTCTGCCTTACTTACAGTTACTAGACCCTGTATATATGCAGGTATACATATTGGACTGTTCTGCCTTACTTACAGTTACTAGACCCTGTATATATGCAGGTATACTGTTATATATTGGACCATTCAACCTTACTAAGAATTACTAGATCCTATATATTCAGGAATACATATTGGGCCATTCTGCCTTACTTGTAATTTCTAGATCTATATACATGTATATATGCAGGTATACATATTGGACGATTCAGGCTTACTTACAATTTCTAGACCCTATATTCAGGTATAAATGTGTCGACCACTTACACGTAGATGAATGACATGTGATATAGAGTGTACCACATTTATGTGAATGCAACCAAGATTAACTTCAGAAATACATGTATATAATTATGTAAAATCCTAATTCTTTTGGATAATGTGCAGAACTTATTGCCTTTGATGTCAAATTGTGTTTTTCAAAGAGGCAAAGGATAAGTTTTGATATACAATATTATCATATGCTTGAACAAAATGTTTTGGAAAAAAACACTGTTCATTAAAACACCTTATTGCAAAATGTGACTTTGAACTGTGATATTTCTGTTCTCCTTTTGAAACCTGTTTAAAACCAGATGACAATTACATACACATTAAGTTGAGTGACATCTCATGTCTCCGTGACCTGTAGCTACTTTAACTTGAATTAGCAAGACATAATTAAGCAATATCAGAGTTAAGAATATTTTCATTTTGAAATGCTTAGCAAACTACCATAAGTTTGTGTATATGTCATCTGTTATAATTGTCAATTTCATGGTTGAATAACTAATCAAATACTTTGGATATTTATCCTGGTAAAGAATATTTAGACTGGGTGATTATTAAGATATATACATGTATATAGGTTATGTCTAAACAAGGTACTGGTGAAACACTAGACTGATAAAAACTGAAGGTTAGAGAAGGTGGAGTTCAAGGACTTTTGATACAAGATACAAGAAACTTTATTTATCAGCTGATATTTAGAACAAGAACATTAGCTTCAAGAACTCATATTTCGACAAACAGAGAAGTAAACCTGTACAATCAAGCACTAATTATAAATAATACTAAAAGAAAGTATATAGTCGATAACCAAATTAACAGCAGTTGTAAGCTGACCTTGTCCAGAAGTCTTGTTAGCTTATATCATAGCACAAAAAAAGACTTGTTAGCTTATATATGTCATGGCTCAAAAAAGACTTGTTAGCTTATGTCATGGCTCAAAAAAGACTTGTTAGCTTATGTCATGGCTCAAAAAAGACTTGTTAGCTTATGTCATGGCTCAAAAAAGACTTGTTAGCTAATATGTCAAGGCTCAAAGAAGACTGGTTAGCTTATGTCATGGCTCAAAAAAGACTTGTTAGCTTATGTCATGGCTCAAAGAAGACTGGTTAGCTTATGTCATGGCTCAAAGAAGACTGGTTAGCTTATGTCATGGCTCAAAAAAGACTTGTTAGCTTATGTCATGGCTCAAAAAAGACTTGTTAGCTTATGTCATGACTCAAAAAAGACTTGTTAGCTTATGTCATGGCTCAAAAAAGACTTGTTAGCTTATGTCATGGCTCAAAAAAGACTTGTTAGCTTATGTCATGGCTCAAAAAAGACTTGTTAGCTTATGTCATGGCTCAAAAAAGACTAGTTAGCTAAATGACTGGTTAGCTTATGTTATGACACAAAAAGACTGGTTAGCTTATGTTATGACAAAATGAATGGAATGAGACCCTAAAGATCAAGTAGATAGGGGTACGGCACATTTGTTCAATCCTCCTTTGACAAATGAAGAGATTTTGTCCAATTTGGTTTGGAGCTGATGACCTGTTGTCTTATAAACATAAACAAAAAATGATACGTTTTCTTATTGTGTCGCCTACAAAAAGCAGGAGACATAAAGGTATCACTATGGTGGCCTTGTTGGTATTGGCGGTGGCAGTTTCATCGTGACCACACAGTGGTTTCCATGTGATAACTCAAGTTCCCTTGGAGTGATCAAACTCAAACTTCATGAAGATCTTCCTTAACAAAAGTGCTGGCTTGGAATTGCTTATCAGGTCCAAAGGTTAAAGGCCCATCAAACTCAATTTTCATGCAGTGTTTCCTTACCAAATGTGATTGCATGGGATTGCTTTTATAATAGGGGCCCAAAGGTCAAGGTCACTGTTACTATAAATAGAAAATTTGTTTCCATGCAATAACTTCAGTTCTCTTGGGCCGATCAAGATCAAACTCAATGAGGTGCTCAGTTACCAAAAGATCCTGCTCTGTATTGCTGAATTTCGAGCATATTTGAATGATGCTGGTCTTGCTTACTTTCAACATTATTTCTTGAAGTGAAAAATATATCTATTTCTTCATTATCACCCAACTTGCTGCACAGGTGACATATCACTTCCGTGGAATTGTTGTTATGTTTTAGGAATGGTTATTGTAAATGGTACCATACAGAGGCTTAGTCTACAATGTGTACCAAAATTCACATGATTTACCGTATTTGACCTAATAAGGGCTCAGGGCACGGGTAATTGACAGTGGGGGCACCCTTATTAAGATTAGTTATTCTGAAGTTTTATGAAACAGACTATACCTTATAGCAGTCTACCCAAGACTATGAAAACGGTAAAATATTCAGTCATAAAAATATTCAAGATGAAGATATCTATTCATTATCATATATTAAGCTTGTACATCACTTGAATATTCCTGTAAAGTTGTAAACCATGCCAGCTGATCTTTAGACCAGAGAACGTGTGTTCCACCATTTATGTTCAAATGGAACTCTTTTGTGTTCTATTTATAGACACAGGTGATTTCCCAGATCATATCAGACATCGTTTTCTTTGACCTAGGCCTAATAATTGATTTACAATGTCTTTTACTAGCTCTGTTCTGAACAAAAGTTATTTATCAACAAGAATGAAGTCTTTTACTTTATCTTCAAATAAAGATGGTAAGTTATTATTTGTATGTGTGTTTAGTTTCGGGTGCTCTTTGCACCGACATGTCATCTGTAGGAATAGACAAAATGTGGCGATAATTTGTGTTCCTGTTACTTAATTTGCTGAAGAAAATTGAACACATAAAGTAGCAAAACATTTCACATGAATTATTACGTTTGAACACCATTTTGACACTCAGTCAAAGATTTATTTCCTTGAAAAAAGGTAGGGGCGCTCTTATTAGGGCAGGCGCCGTTATTAGGTCAAATACGGTATTACTACATCAACTTTTAGTACTTCTTTCTAGTTACAACTTGTTTGTGTGTACACTTTAAATTTGTTATAGTATATGACTAGGGAGTCATAAAGAGAGTATTTCCTTCCGTGGTTTACCGTAGATTTTTTATATACACATGTTGACCTGTTTGACCAAAGTATTTTGTTTATTTACTGAAAGTTATTGTGTGATAACAGTAAATGACAATTTATTGTCTGTATGATACAATCATGATAATAGGGGACTTCATTGGGTACAACAGTTACATAAATAAAAGTACAGTGAAACCTCTCTATTAAGACCTGCAGGTGGTCTGAGTGAAAATGGTCTTTATAGTGGGGTAGTCTTGATAGTGAAGTGAACCAGGTTGACCTTTGACTAAAGTATCTATTATAATGAAAAGATTATCTGGATTTTGTTGGATTGTCATCTGTTCAGCAAACTGTGAAAATGATCAAGGTTTTCAATCACTGTGTGTCACAAAGACTTTTCATCAGATGAGTAATTTGGAAAGCTATATGGCCCGTTTTAGATGTTCAGTGCTTCAAGTCTGAGGGCATGAATGTTTAATAAAATCATACAGGTGACTCAAGTACTCTCATCAGTGAGTCGCCTGATTAATCAATAGTGACTACAGGGCATAGCCAGGTACATCATTCTAATGATGCAGGTCTACTAAACTAAAATTCAGTCATTGGAATATTATTTAAAATGCAAAAATCCAAGAAAAAAGTAATGTAATCATTCAGATATTATGTGAAAATACCATATATAGCTTTACTACATGTATCATTCATCATTATAGTTGTCATTTGATCCGAGATGTGTTGAATCAATGATAGTCTGATTTAGTATTCAGTCAGTAACTTTCTCATGTTACACTATAAAGGCAATAATGCAAACATATGGTACACATCTCCATAATTCTATACTGACTTCAATGAAGACCCACCTAAAACATATACAAATACGTGTATGTAGTACATATCTCCATAATATTGTACTGTCTTCAATGAAAGCACACCTAAATACATATCGTACATATCTCTATAATTCTATACTGCCACGGTGGCCGAGTGGTTAAGGTGTCCCGACACTTTAACACTAGCCCTCCACCTTGGGGTTGCGTGTTCGAAACCTACGTGGAGCAGTTGCCAGGTACTGACCGTAGGCCGGTGGTTTTTCTCCGGGTACTCCGGCTTTCCTCCACCTTCAAAACCTGGCACATCCTTAAATGACCCTGGCTGTTAATAGGATGTTAAACAAAAACAAACAAACTATACTGACTTCAATGAAGGCCCATCTACAAACATAAACAAATTGTAGTATCATATCTCCATAATTTATACTGACTTCAATGAAGACCCACCTAGGAACGCATGGTACAAATCTCCGTAATTTTATACTGACTTATCTAGCTATAAAAGTGATATTTTTCTCAAGTGAAAAATATCACTTTTTATGATTTGACCAATCAAATCACCGCTTACACTCGACAATGTGGAAAATAAGAAGCTTCCTGTTGTATTTTGCTATAAAAATGTAATAAATAGAATATCTAACTGTATCTTCGATAATACCAAATATATTTCATCAGTGTGGCTAATATTTTGATATTTTTCACACGTGCTGTACACTCCACTTGTGAAATATATTTGGTATTACTGAAGATACTGTTAGATATTCTCCATTTTGTAAAACCAATATTAAAGTATTGACACTCTCTGTACATACAGTAGCTGAGTTCGTTTACTGGTCTGACAGGAATTGTCTCCCTTTATTAAAGTATTGACACTCTCTGTACATACAATAGCTGAGTTTCGTTCATTTACTGGTCTGACAGGAATTGTCTCCCTTTACAGGAACCTTCCCAAGGCTATCTGGATCTCCATCATTCTGGTAACGGTTGTTTATGTCCTGTCCAATGTAGCTTACTTTACTACAGTGAGTCGAGAGGAGACCCTCAGTGGTGCTGCTGTTGCTGTGGTAAGTGGCAAATATGTCTCAAAAATGTTTTATTTTGATTTTCAATATTGCCAGTGTCAGAATGAAAGTTTTAAATGTCAGAAGTTAAAAAAAAGAGTAAATATTCACAATGTATGATATAGAAGCCTAATCTTTCATTTATACAAAGATAGATTCATTTCTGAGAAATTGATGTTAAGTAACAAGATAACAACTGCTGATCTTTTCATTAATCAACAGCCTTTGTATCAACTTGTTGTCTTTCAGATGTTCTCCAAGCGGCTTTATGGTGTTATGTGGTGGGTCATGCCTGTATTTGTATCACTATCCACATTTGGAGGTGTAAATGGCATCCTTTTTACTACCGCCAGGTAATTGTATATGTGTATGGACTGTTTTACATAACAATGTTACTCTTTATCTGCCCTGCATGCAACTGATCTATATACCTATGGTTTTGTTACTAATTCTGATTGATGTAGACAATGAAAACAAATAATCCTACCATTATCATGGCCTTTCCTAATTTAACAGAAATAAAACACTTGTGATCAGAAATTAGTGATTCTTTTAGATCAAAATTTGTTTCATTTGATATAATATTGAAACTTGTTAATATATACATTTTCTGTCCACATAAATCTTCATTGTAATACAACTTAGTTACATGATGCTATCTAACCTTGTCATTTCAGACTCTTCTATGTTGGAGGTCGGGAAGGTCACATGCCCCAGATTCTCAGTATGGTTCAGATTCAGAGACTGACTCCTATGCCTGCTGTACTCTTCATGGTAAGGTTTTGTCTTGTTGTATAGAGTATTATTACTGATTAAGTTAAAAATGTATGAAACCTTAACATGAGGTCTGTTTATTGTATCGCTCAAAATTTAGGGTTATGTATATTTTCTCCCAGTTCGAATTTCACAGTAATGAAAAGAGTTCTTATTGTGAAATGCTTTGTAAGCGGGATACTGATTTCCAGAACTTACTGTGCAAAACCCTACAAAATGTTCACTCTCTATTTGTATAAACAATCATTGTTTATATCATGTAAATTAATTAAAAAAACAGCTGTTATTCAAATGAAGAAGTGGGCATGTTTTTTAATATAATTTTGCTTTAATGCAGGGCCTGACTTCACTATTATACCTAGTGTCTGCGGACATGTTTGCCCTCATCAAGTATGTCAGCTTCGTCAATTGGATGTCCATCGGGCTGTCCGTCGTGGTACTCCTTTACTTTCGCAAAACACGGCCCAACATGGATAGGCCAATTAAGGTGAGTTATCAGGCATAGAGTGTCTTAAAGTCCTGGGCATTGCAGATCCCATTTATGTAGACTTTAGACAAGAACAACTCTAACTTATTGATTTCACAAATATTGAAAAAACAAATATTTCTACAGAAACTCTGTAAATTTTATTTCTACAGAAACTCTGTAAAGTCTACACACACAAAGAATTGATTAATCATAATATTAGCTAATAACAGTGAAGCTTAGAACACCACTGTCATATAGAGAAGATAAAGTTACCCAGGGTGTATGTAACCCAGAGTGTATGTAACCCAGGGTTTAGGGTTACCTAGGGTGTAGGGTTATCTAGGGTGTAACATTAACAAGGGTATAGGGTTGTGTAGAGTTATCTTGGGTGTAGGGTTACCTAGGGTGTAAGGTTACCAAGGGTGTAAGGTTATCTAGGGTGTAACATTAACAAGGGTATAGGGTTGTGTAGAGTTATCTTGGGTGTAGGGTTACCTAGGGTGTAGGGTTACCTAGGGTGTAAGGTTACCTTGGGTGTAGGGTTATCTAGGGTGTAGGGTTACCTAGGGTGTAAGGTTAACTTGGGTGTAGGGTTATCTAGGGTGTAAGGTTACCAAGGGTGTAAGGTTACCTAGGGTGTAGGGTTACCTAGAGTATAGGGTTACCTAGGATACACGTTTGTGTAAGGTTACCTTATGTGTAGGGTTACCTAGGGTGTAGGGTTACCTTGGATGTAGGGTAACCTAGGGTGTAACATTAACAAGAGTATAGGGTTACTTAGGATACAGGGTTGTGTAGGGTTACCTTAGGTGTAGGGTTACCTTGGGTGAAAGGTTACCTTGGGTACAGGGTTGTGTAGGGTTACCTTGGGTGTAGGGTTACCTAGGGTGTAGGGTTTCCAAGGGTGTAAGGTTACCTTGGGTGTAGGGTTACCTAGGGTACAGGGTTGTGTAGGGTTAACTTGGGTGTAGGGTTACCTAGGGTGTAGATATAGGGTTACCTTGGGTATAGGGTTACCTTGGGTGTGAGGTTACCTTGGGTATAGAGGTTACCTTGGATATAGGGGAAAGTGTGGTAACATTGATTCAGCAGGTAGAAGTTTCAAAGTTTGATCTGTTATCATTTTAAACAATTATTCAAAGTACTGTTCATTTGAAATATAATTCTAATTGATGATTATTTGAAATATAATTTAAGTACTAATCATTTGAAATTAAATTAAAAAATAATTGAAATTAATAATGCTTTAAAATACAATACAAATTAATGGTCTTGAAATATAATTGTCAATATAGAAAAATTAATATTAGGAGAATGAATGATGATTTATATATTTGTATAGCTTTAGGTTTCATAAATGACTGTCTGGGCTTGGCTGGCTGTGTCTTGTTTCCATGGGAACTTAGCAGATGTTGTTAGGATTATCTGTGGTGAAATGAAATAAGGTCACCTTTATATGATATGTTGTTCCAAGGTTTATTGTTTACAAGACCTGCTTTATATCTGGTATAAGATAAAGGGTTGGCCTTGACATGACCTTCATATGGACTTAATGTTACGTTGTGTACAGACAAAATACAAAATGTGAGAGTCTTCAGTTATTATCAAAGCAGTTTTAATCAGCATTGAATGAAAGTTTGTGTTATGAAATTTTAGAGTTTTTAAAGACAGATAGATATGTTTGATATTCCATAGACATGGTCGTCCTCATTGGCATTCTTGTAAGACTAGAGTGGAAAACAATAAAGGGCAAGGGAGGATGTTACGTTATAGAGACACGTGTACCGACTACCAGACCTGACATTTGGTTCTTGTTGTTATAAATGTTGGAAGGGAAAGGGTCACAGGTCAGCTAAATATAGTTTGATGTTATTGTTTATAGTGACTAGGGCCCTATTTGTCATGTTTACAGTCTTGTTGTTGTATTTGTGGTTAATGTTATGAATTATTACACAATAGCTGCTTGCCTTTACAGACCTTGTTAACATTTTGTTCAAACCTGATTTTGTACTGTGTAACAGATATACAGACTACATACCTTTGTATATAACATATGTTAGGTCTGCCTTGTACCAGGACCTTTGTTAATGTGTAGTACAGCTATTCTACAGTTCAACTTCCCAAAACCAATCGCGTATTGGTACCAATCGAAAAAGGGATGTACAGAATTGGTCCTTTTTTATTATAGAAATAAAAATACTTCCCCAAATCATTCCCTCATATGTTTTCAATGCTTTAAGATATTTCTCCATTATTAATACAAATATATGATATATAGCAGGTTTATGTACCAGACTACTGGTGATGGAATCCTTGTTATCAGTGTTCACTGTACTTTTGTTCCAGGTCCATTTATTCTGGCCTATCCTGTATGTTACCATCACTTTCTTTCTCGTCCTTCTTCCAATAATTGCTAGTCCAGTAGAAACAGGTAAGTAACATCGAAACGTTATTATTATACTTCTTGTTTGTAACAGTGTCTGTGATTAGTATCACGTGACAGGGATATAAACTTCATATTTCACTGGGGAGCATGCCCCCATGGTGACCCTCATATTCTACACTAAGTTGTCCCCCTTCATGCTGTTAATAAATTGCTGACGAACTGAACACAAAGTTTTCATGCAGTCAAATAAGCAGAAATAGATACAATTCTGCAAAGCAAGAATGCTCAGAACATGAAGTGATGATGTACACAAAATTATCGATAAATGTACTGGTCAGCTTCTTCCGAGAGTTAAATAGAGACTGGTTTTAATATCTGAACTTGGAATTGTATCATACGAGTGACTTGAATCACAGGGGTTTGTATTGAAAATTATAAGCTTACCTGGCCGAAGGGCAAGTGATAGGCTAAAATATTACAAAAACTTTTCTACTGAAGGACCTATCTACTTTGTTCAAATGAATGACCTTGACCTACATACATGGTCACAGGGTTCAAATACCTTGTATGTTAAAATCTTTGAACAATGTTTCTCAATAACCAAGAGATTCTCCAGGCTTGATATTGGGTCAATAGCATGCTGGAATGAAGGCTTACAAAATTTACATGAATAAACCTAGCTAGCCTTCTCTGATAATTTAGTAAAGTGGTAATCAACATCATTTAGTATATGCATATAAATGATCTAGATCAAATTCAAAGTTGCTCAAGAAGCAGGTGAGCGATTCAGGCCCATTATGCCTCTTGTTATTTCAAATACTTGTTATCAAGGCCCCCAAATTGATATGATTCCAAACAAAGATTTAACCATTTTGTTTTACAAATTCTCAGAAACAGTTGACCAGTACATTTGTTGATATTTCAGTGTTCTGAACATTCTAATTTTATAGAATCTTTATTAATTCTGCTTCCCTGCAATATATGTTAAATATATGTACATGAAAATTCGAAAACATTTGTGTCTCTGTTCTTGTCATTTGTAAACAACTGGAAGGGAGACCACTCTATGCAGAATATGAGTTTTACAATTGGGGCTCATGACTTAGAGATATTTGTAAACAACTGTTTCATGGAGAATATGAGGGCGCTTGCCTTAGAGATATTTTAAGTTAAATTTTCCTATCGTGAGGGATTATCAAAGTTTTATCTCCTTGTCATGTGATGTGATTCAACTAATCATTGATGCTGTTGCAAACATGAGGTGTAATTGTAATAATATTTGTGATTACAGATTTGAGGAAAATAGAAATGGACAGTTTATTTGGATATGTCAAGTGAAATGTTCTACGATAATTAATCTACTGTCTGTATTATATTAAACATTATGATATATGTATGATAGCTGTTGCCTCATTAATAATATTATGTTAATAAAAAGGAATCATTATTGCTGCCGTGGTGTACTTTGGTTTTCTCTACAAATACATAATATTTGATGATGAATATAGTCAACATAAAGTGTTACCACATCGTTACTAAAATTAATTATGTTGTAATGAACACCTCACAAAAGAATACTGCATAAACAAATGTCTCCTTGTACTTCAGGTTTTGGAATGCTCATCATAGCCAGTGGTGTCCCTGTATATATCATATTTGTCTACTGGGAAAGCAAACCAAAATCTTTTTATGAATTCTTAGGTAAGTACCGATGGTAATCAGTGTATCGACTGAGTTTATCATCTGGGAATCTCGATCTCAGTAGAGTATGATGTAATCTATAACTGTATACATTAACAGTAATATACTATTGTAATATATGATGTAATCTATAACTGTATGTGTGAATTAACAGTAATATAATATATGATGTAATCTATAACTATGTGTGAATTAACAGCAATATAATATATGATGTAATCTATAACTGTATACATTAACAGTAATATACAATTGTAATATATGATGTAATCTATAACTGTATGTGTGAATTAACAGTAATATAATATATGATGTAATCTATAACTGTACGTGTGAATTAACAGTAATATAATATATGATGTAATCTATAACTGTATACATTAACAGTAATATAATATATGATGTAATCTATAACTGTATGAATTAACAGTAATATAATATATGATGTAATCTATAACTGTGAATTAACAGTAATATAATATATGATGTAATCTATAACTGTATGTGTGAATTAACAGTAATATAATATATGATGTAATCTATAACTGTATGTGTGAATTAACAGTAATATAATATATGATGTAATCTATAACTGTGTGTGTGAATTAACAGTAATATAATATATGATGTAATGTATAACTGTATGTGTGAATTAACAGTAATATAATATATGATGTAATCTATTACTGTATGTGTGAATTAACAGTAATATAATATATGATGTAATCTATAACCGTGAATTAACAGTAATATAATATATGATGTAATCTATAACTGTATACATTAACAGTAATATAATATATGATGTAATCTATAACTGTGTGTGTGAATTAACAGTAATATAATATATGATGTAATCTATAACTGTGTGTGTGAATTAACAATTTAACTGCAATACAATATATCTGTGAGTCTAAGAGTATGTATACATTCACATTGGTAGAGATTACTGAAATTCTATGTGTGAGTAAGTGAATGTGAGATAATTTAGTTTTCCTTTCAAACAATGGAAGTGCTGTGCTTCACATTCGGAAGAAAAAAAGTTTGTAGATCTATTTACAATTTGTTTACATGTTATTTATTGCATCATAATTACATTTTGCATTCACATGTAATTTACAGTCATGTGTATATTCTAGTAACATTTGTTTGTTTTGTTTAACAACATTCTTTCAACTTTATGCTTCTTCTTACAGACAAGGCTACCTTGGCTCTACAGAAGTTCTTCATGGTCATACCAGAAGAATCTGCCTCCAAAGAAGAGTAACACTGTGATTAGGGAAATAAAACTGTCAGCTGTTTGCAGACACTTGAACGGTATCAGCGACTCTTGAGCCGTATCGGGTGATTTCTTATGTTGGGAGACCAGCACAGAGCATGGGACACAACATTATTAGTTGACACCAAAACACAACAGATATCCTTCATAATGCTGGTCTAACTCCAGTGGACAGGCACACATATTTATTGGATTCTAACATTTTTGTGGGATTTAAAATTATTTTGTATTTTTATCGGGCAAGGTATTTGGTTATATGTTAGTCATTAGAATTGTGTAAAAAAAAAGGTATCATTCCTGTATCTTGGTTGAGCCAGGTCAGGCAGTTCAGTTCAAGCATATTTCTTATTTTTATGTCATCTGACCTGAAGGTTCAGGATGACCTATATCCATCGCACATCGTCTGTCGTCATCTGCCCTTCGCTCTGCTCAGTGAACTTTTCACATTTCAAACTTCTTCTCAAGATCAACCAGTGCGATTCAGCTCTAACTTACTTGAAATGATCCTGAGCTGGTCCTGACCAAGTGTTGTTATTTTTTGGGTACTAAAATATAGTACAAGGGTCTTTAGAGTAAAATGAGTTAAGGCCCATGGGCCTCTTGTTTTGTTTATGTGAACAAACTGTTTTATGTGTAACTGGTGATAAGCTCTCGGATTTAAACCCACACTCAGTTGCAAATATTCCTCAATAAAGGACGAAATTCAGAATAAAAGCTTGTGTCTTTTGTAATTAAAAAAAACAACTTAGTCTAGTGAAATAAATTCCATATCCAACAACCACTCATTGTGTAACTTCTGTATATCTGATACCGCTATCCTAATGAACGATGTGTATGAGAATAACTTGCCATATAAAAATCTGAATAGTAGTCCATAAATAATCACAAAAATTGAGTCCAACAAGACAAGCAATCATGAATCAAGGTTCTGTTCTTCAACCACATGTTTGAATTTCTCCAGATCGAAGGGTTGTGTACATTCCCATCTCCTTCACCTCTTTTAGGCCTAGATTTTAACACTGCCAAAACGGCACAACAACACCAGATATAATGTCTCTCACAGCTTGAAGCAATATAAAAATGTAAAAAAATCACAGCAAAGATATTAATTTTAGATATATGTCAGGAGCCTGTTTTAAAGATATATTTCGGGAGCCTGTTGTATAGGTGTATGTCGGGAGCCTGTTTTATAGATATATGTCAGGAGCCTGTTGTATAGGTATATGTCGGGAGCCCGTTGTATTGATATATGTCGGGAGCCCGTTGTATAGATATATGTCGGGAGCCCGTTGTATTGATATATGTCGGGAGCCTGCTTTATAGATATATGTTGGGAGCCTGTTTTATAGATATATGTCGGGAGCCTGTTTTATAGATATGTCGGGAGCCTGTTTTATAGATATATGTCGGGAGCCTGTTTTATAGGTGTATGTCGGGAGCCTGTTTTATAGGTGTATGTCGGGAGCCTGTTTTATAGATATATGTCGGGAGCCCGTTGTATAGATGTATGTCGGGAGCCCGTTGTATAGATATATGTCGGGAGCCTGTTTTATAGATATATGTCGGGAGCCTGCTTTATAGATATATGTCGGGAGCCTGTTTTATAGATATATGTCGGGAGCCTGTTTTATAGATATGTCGGGAGCCCGTTGTATAGATATATGTCGGGAGCCTGCTTTATAGATATATGTCGGGAGCCTGTTGTATAGATATATGTCGGGAGCCTGTTTTATAGATATATGTTGGGGGCCTGTTTTATAGATATATGTCGGGGGCCTGTTTTATAGTTATATGTCAGGAGCCTGTTTTATAGATATATGTCGGGAGTCTGTTTTATAGATATATGTTGGGGGCCTGTTTTATAGTTATATGTCGGGAGCCTGTTTTATAGATATATGTTGGGAGCCTGTTTTATAGTTATATGTCGGGAGCCTGTTTTATAGATATATGTCGGGAGTCTGTTTTATAGATATATGTGGGGAGCCCGTTTTATAGTTATATGTCGGGAGCCTGTTGTATAGATATATGTCAGGAGCCTGAATAAAGATATATGTCGGGAGCCCATTGTATAGATATATGTCGGGAGCCTGTTATATAGGTATATGTCGGGAGCCTGTTTTATAGATATATGTCGGGAGCCTGTTTTATAGATATATGTCGGGAGCCTGTTTTATAGATATATGTGGGGAGCCTGTTATATAGGTATATGTCGGGAGCCCGAATATAGATATATGTCGGGAGCCCGTTTCCTGACTTACAGCATGTTACTGTATGTTTTGTAGAGCTTTAATACCTGTATTTCACACTGAAGACATTCATGCACTTTCCTAGATCACTTACTTGAAAAGTCTCACTGTGGAGATTTCTTCAAATGAGATGATTCCCTTTTTCACATTTTGAAAGTTTTCTCGACTTCAATGCTTTCCATATTAGTGTGATATGATGTATTTTTACAGGTGCTTCTTTTACAATGTGATGATTATGTTATAAAAACTGAATGTGATTTACTACATTAAGGTGTACTGTGAAGTCATATCATGTTATAAAAACTGAATGTGATTTACTACATTAAGGTGTACTGTGAAGTCATATCATGTTATAAAAACTGAATGTGATTTACTTCATTAAGGTGTACTGTGAAGTCATATCATGCTATACAAACTGAATGTGATTGACTACATTAAGGTGTACTGTGAAGTCATATCATGCTATACAAACTGAATGTGATTGACTACATTAAGGTGTACTGTGAAGTCATATCATGTTATAAAAACTGAATGTGATTTACTACATTAAGGTGTACTGTGAAGTCATTCCTCTGAACATGTATTACTGAAAGTGCTTTGCAGATGTCGGAAGACTTGTACTTGACAATGTCATCCTTTATCTCCAAACACAACACTATAATATTAACTGTGGCAGCTCCCTGACAGTACATCTCTCCTAATCATATTTATTTTACATGCATTTAAAAAGCATGATATTAATCACAGACATAATTCATGGGTTACATTAAGATGTTAATCACACTAATATTGTTGTTTTTTTTGTTTCCCATTAACTATAAAATGTGTACCCCAATTTATCCATGAGCATATTAGAATTTGCTTAATTGTCACTACACCAATAAATATACATATACATTATTTAAAACATTATTATGAGCTCTCCAATGATACCAGAAGTCAGTCTATGGCATTAAAACCCAGTAGACATTATAGATGAACAGGATACTTTAATCATGTAAGTTATATATTCCCCAGAAACATTTTGACATGTTATCTGTCAGGGAACTAGTAAGATCTCCACCAATAATTTCCCATATCATAATTAACAATACAGCATATCATTTATGGGATGAAGAGTGATCAGGGTATCGGTACATTGGTGATGTCATCTTGAAGGTATCCTTCAAACAAAAACTTCTCGAAAAAATCACATGATGTACAATGTGTTATTTGTTTATACTATAATGGGTAAAAATATTTATTTTCAGTCAAATATGTTGCATATAATTTAGATAAACTTGATGTAGTCAGTATTTATGATATACTGTAGTGTAGCTAGATTTTGTTGTCATTTTTAGATCAGTTTTAGATTGATTTCATTTGTCATATACAATATTGTGGGTGATGAAACCGGAGGTCATAATAATACCTATCATTTGTATAACACTATATATATCAACAAGCCTAGATTGGTAAAAGAAAAGGTAAAAATAAGACATTTTCTGCACAGCTAAAATATACCCAAAATGCCCAATCATTTGTACATTTTTAAAACTAGAAGCATCTTCATAGGGTCATTTAACAGAAAAGACAATCTTTGTTTTTCATTTAAGAACAGCGATCTAATAGCAGTTAGTTGTCTGTTAGCTGCATGGTCAGTAAAGGCAGGGAAAGTTTAAGAGATTCCACACACTGAAACATTTTCATATTTGAAAATTTTTTTTTTTTAAGATTTTTGTTATTAGTGATATCACATGTCGGTATTTCTCTTACCATCAAAAGTATAAAACTTGCCTCATTATTTATAAACAGATTTGCACATTAACTGGAATGAAGATACACAGAAGCAGATATTATCACATCATTTTCTATTGTCAGAGATGTTTAGTTGCCTGGGTCGATGGTAACATCAGACTTAGTGCTTATTTTTATTTGTTCATATTGTGTCTGGTTTATCTGATGGGTGTCATATATGTTGAAAACTATTTATGGAAATCTGGAAAGTACTGACATGAGCTTATGTTGTATATATCTAATGTGGGATGGATTTCTGTATGAAGATGCCAACAGATCATTGTCCTCATGTTTCTTGATGACTGTTGATTCAAATTTTTGTATGTGGCCTTCCCTATATACTTTAATGACCTATGTGCATGGGGTGTCTGTGATCTCCACACTGTCTCCATAAACTGATCGGGTAGGATATATGTACAGATAATATAAACACTGGAATGAATAATATATTATAGATTATATTGCCCAGGTATAGATTATGATGCCCAGGTACATATTACAATGCCCAGGTATAGATTACAATGCCCAGGTATAGATTATAATGCCCAGGTATAGATTATAATGCCCAGGTACATATTACAATGCCCAGGTATAGATTATAATGCCCAGGTATAGATTATAATGCCCAGGTATAGATTACAATGCATACATAGATTAAAAGCATGAGCTATAACAAGTATATACAGTGTATGTAATCCCATAAGATTGAAAGTAAATATATCAATGTCCTGGTAAATTTTACAATGCCTTTTGTTAATACCTGTTACTGATTCCTATCTACATATATTAATTCCATTGACAGGCAGTAGATATCATCTGATAACCCCTGGGAAATGTTAAAAAGTTTTATATAGTATTGGTTTTCATCTAGTGGCTACTATTCGGTGTTTCTTGTTTATTATCTGTTCTTATTATAGAAGTTTTAGATTTTAATATATTTGCCCTATTATCATAGATGTATTAAATGATTCAATAATGTATATATTGAAATATGTATATTTATTTGTCTATAAATGAAATCCAGAAAGTTGAATTGGAAGTGAAAATAGTTCAGTAATTTTGTTGATTACATCCAAATTTTTCAGTATTTTTTATTGTTCTTTTCACATAATTAGGTATATACATCTTTACTAAAGGTATACATGTATGAAGTCATATTTGACAATGGATAACAATAAGTGAATCTTAATTAACAATTATGAAGACAGTTTATCTTAAATTCTTTTAATGGCTCATGCAAATAATTGTTTTTCCTGATACAAGGGAGGCCATCCTTAAATGACCTTAGTTGTTTATAGGACACTAAACAATACAAAACCAACCCCCACACAGGGGAGGCCATCCTTAAATGACCTTAGTTGTTTATAGGACACTAAACAATACAAAACCAACCCCCACACAGGGGAGGCCATCCTTAAATGACCTTAGTTGTTTATAGGACACTAAACAATACAAAACCAACCCCCACAAAGGGGAGGCCATCCTTAAATGACCTTAGTTGTTTATAGGACACTAAACAATACAAAACCAACCCCCACACAGGGGAGGCCATCCTTAAATGACCTTAGTTGTTTATAGGACACTAAACAATACAAAACCAACCCCCACACAGGGGAGGCCATCCTTAAATGACCTTAGTTGTTTATAGGACACTAAACAAAACAGAACCAAACCAATTCTCATATCATATGTGAGATAGTTTGTATTTTGTACTGTTGAAAACTTTCAACTGAGGAAAAAAAACTTGAAATCTCAGGTGGTCTGTAGGCATTCCTTAAACGTATAACCCCTGTAAGAGTTTGTTGGTACGAGGGAGTGAGAGAGTGTAATTCTGACTACATTAATAATTCATGGATGTGCTATTTACGGTAAACTTTTTAAATATAGATAATGTACAAATTTTATTTTTGATGCCCTGTCATGAAGAGATGTTTCAATGAAATGGTACTAATAAACCAAGTGTGCGTTCTTTGTAAGTTTTGGGTGAATCTCTACTATGTTATGTTTATTTCGATATGTTCAGTGAAATATTGTTCTATTTTCTCAGATGGCTTCCAAATTACGAATCAAACTCTTTAAACATCTCAGTGTGTGTCACTTTCTACTGCCATAACTTGACAAAATCTGGACCTGGTTGAAGGTAGTCACTAGTCAACTACATGTTAGACGGAGACAATTTTCTTCATTGGATTTAGAATTTATCTTATGTTAAAGGAGAAAACTCCAGGATCTTGACATTTTTTTTTCTTTATTTTTTTTACTGGAAAACATTGTCCAAAAGCTGTTAGTTACAGGAGATGCCCATATTTATTTATTGAATCAAGGTACAAGTGGAAAAATCCTGTCAGTAACTCATCAGATGTATTT
This sequence comes from Pecten maximus, assembly GCF_902652985.1. NCBI lineage: Eukaryota > Metazoa > Mollusca > Bivalvia > Pectinida > Pectinidae > Pecten > Pecten maximus. The sequence continues at coordinate 6,743,515 of NC_047016.1, forward strand.
GACGTTGGAGGTCTGTCAGATGTATTTGACGTTGGAGGTCTGTCAGATGTATTTGACGTTGGAGGTCTGTCAGATGTATTTGACGTTGGAGGTCTGTCAGATGTATTTGACGTTGGAGATCTGTCAGATGTATTTGACGTTGGAGATCTGTCAGATGTATTTGACGTTGGAGGTCTGTCAGATGTATTTGACGTTGGAGATCTGTCAGATGTATTTGACGTTGGAGGTCTGTCAGATGTATTTGACGTTGGAGGTCTGTCAGATGTATTTGACGTTGGAGGTCTGTCAGATGTATTTGATGTTGGAGATCTGTCAAATGTATTTGACGTTGGAGGTCTGTATCATTGGAATTTGATCTGTTTTATTCTATAGTGTCGTTTTATATATCATATTATTTTTAGTGGTTTTGTGTTTTTGAGAAACGTATTGTACAAATATATATATAAAAAATAACGTGTATGACGAGTTCCATATCATGGATATATGTACCAGACTAATGGATAATACCCGTACCACCACTACCACTTAATAAAGATTGAGTACAGTGTAAAACTGGTCTGTGTATCCATGGTAATCCTGTATTATAAGAGATATGATGATCCTCTTCATATTCACACTGTTACTTTTCAAAGTATCTGTTCAGTTTGTATATGGACATGAAGTATGCAATTGAAACCAATTTCTGTATAATTGAATGCAATGCAAATTAAAATGATTTTGTAAATAAATTGTTTCTGTAATAAGTGTCTTTATGTGTTACTTTTCAAAAAGAAAACGTATTTAGAACACAATTACGGTTTAATTTTCCCTGCATCACTGAGAAATGTATTAATTAGGACAAGTAATTAAGTAATGGAACTTTGTCATTCTACACTAGTGGGACTAGAAAACAGAACTACCAAATTTTACTTATTGATTTTCTTAATACATATTTTTAGTCTGTCAAGCTACATTAGTGATGAATGACCTTGACAAAGCCTCAATGCTTTCGCTATAGTTTTTGGACCAATTTTATTTGGTCTTTATTGTTTTCGTTTCTTGTTATATCAAATTTGTTTGTGAAATTAAACAATAATTTATGTCAGGTCATCGCATTGTTATTGATTATATGTAATCATATATGACTTGATGAAATACAATTTTTAATTAGTTTTTTGAAGACTTGTAGCCTTGCTTGAGTATTTGGTGGAGAGAAGTTTGAATGAGAGGTGAACAGCATGAGAGATATACATTTAGTTTGTGGATAAATTTATTTTGTGTGATTAAAAAAAAAAAAGAAAAAAAACCCAATGAGTTTGAGTTGTCTGTTCGTCTTTGGTTTGCGGTAGAGTTAAAGTGTTAGACCAGTATGTTAACCAGTACCTGGGATGATAAATGACATTTATTAGGTCACCTGAGACGAAGTCTCAATTGACCTATTGCGATCGCCTTTTGTCCGGCGGCATCTGTCGTCCGTTGTAAACAATTTATATTTTAAACTTCTTCTCAATTACCAACAGGCTCAGAGACCTGATATTGGGTCTGTAGCATGCTGGGATGAAGGGCTACCAAGTTTGTTCAAATGGATGACATTGACCTTCATTCAAGGTCACAGGGGCCAAATTTGCTAAAATCTTTAAACGACTTCTTCTTGATGACCAACAGGCCCAGAGACCTGATATTGGGTCTGTAGCATGCTGGGATGAAGGGCTACCAAGTTTGTTCAAATGGATGACCTTGACTTTCATTCAAGGTCACAGGGGTCAAATTTGCTAAAATCTTTAAACGACTTCTTGATAACCAAAAGGCCCAGAGACCCAATATTTAGTATGTACCATGCTGGGATGAAGGGCTAACAGTTTGTTCAAATGGATGACCTTGACCTTCATTCAAGGTCACAGGGGTCAAGTATGCTTAAATCTTTAAACAACTTCTTCTTGATAACCAAAAGGACAAGAGACCAAATATTTGGTCTGTAGCATGCTGGGATGAAAAGTTACCAAGTTTGTTCAAATAGATGACCTTGATCTTGATTCAAGGTCACAGGGGTTAAATATGCTAAAATGTTGAAATGACTTCTTCTTGATAACCAAAAGTCCCAGACACACAATATTAGGTCTGTAGCATGCTGGGATGAAGGGCTACCAAGTTTGTTCAAATGGATGACCTTGACCTTCATTCAAGATCACAGGGGCGAAATATGCTAATATATATCAAAACTTAGGTGACCTAAAAAAGATTTTAGTTCCCAAAAGTCTCAGGAGCCACGGTGGTGAAGTGGTTAAGGTGTCCCGACACTTTATCACTAGCCCTCCACCTCTGGGTTACGAGTTTGAAACCTACGTGGGACAGTTGCCAGGTACTGACCGTAGGCCGGTGGTTTTTCTCCGGTTACTCGGCTTTCCTCCACCTCTAAAACCTGGGACATTCTTTGATGACCCTGGCTGTTAATATGATATTAAACAAAATAAACCAGACACCCCAAAAGTCTAGGATCATGCTAAATTAGGTACAAGTAGCTGAGATACAGGATTATCATAGTTCTTAATCTGCCTCCTTAGGGTGCCATTGGGTCAGCTATATCGGGTACAAGTAGCCAGGATATAGGACTACCGGTATCATAATTCTAGATCTGCCTCCTTAGGGTGTCATTGGTAAGCTTTATCGGGTACAAGTAACTGAGATACATAATTATCATATTTCTAATCTGCCTCCCTTGGATGTCATCGGGTCGGTTTTAAAGGGTACAAGTAGCTGAGATACTGGACTATCATAGTTCTAAATCTGCCTCCTTACCAGTCATGGGGTCAGCTATGTGTTGAAAGAACATTTACCTTATCTTCTGGGTTACATGGATAACTTTTTAAATATGGTTATTATCTTACAATTATGTTATAACCATCAAGCCATAAGAAAAACACCCAGGTGATCATGAAAGCTTTGGATTTTGAGAGGTCCAATAGTCGAGTTAAGGGCCATATTTGTGGTCAAAGTTCAACACGGACCACTATATACAAGAAATTAAACAATTGTCTACCAAACCAAATCCCTCATTTGCTCATCAAAATAATAAGTTACGATAAGAGCAAGGAATAACAAAGAAGTATGACAATGACAAGTAAGCAATAATATAAATGGATTTTACATATTTTCGAGACAAACAAGCACTCAACGTTACTTAACAGAACACGAAGCACTTGCAGGGACACTTCTTTACTATTTAATCATCATTCCCTCTTGGCTACTATATATTTTTATAACTTCTTTGTTGTTTAATATTTACGACAAGACGCGGTGAGGCTGTCTTGTAAATAGGACGGCTTCAGCTCTAACGAGCGTGCAAGATTATATATTTAAATTTATATATTTCGAACGTGTAATAACAAATTGCCAAATGTTGAATAATTCCAAGAGAAACCTTTGCAACAATAACGATATTAGAGTTTCTTTATTTCTTTAACTGCAGTGATTGACAAATATTAAGTAGGAACCACTGTTTTATCTCGATAATATTATGGAAAACCCAGTACTTTCAAATTCAACACTCTTTGATTTTGTAGTAGATGAAGAATTAGTTTCACTGATGAAGTTTATTAAGTAATCGACTTAACACTATGTAAGTAGTGTCGTTGCTTATGGAATATATGTATATATATATAGGTATGTCCTGTATGTAATTCTCTACACTATTAGTTTATGAGAATGAAATCATTGTCATTGCCATTGCCGTTGTCATTGCTATATTCATTGCCATTGTCAATGTCATTGCCGTTGTCATTTACTTTGTCATTGCCATTGTCAATGTCATTGCCGTTGTCATTTACTTTGTCATTGCCATTGTCAATGTCATTGCCGTTGTCATTTACTTTGCCATTGCCATTGTCAATGTCATTGCCGTTGTCATTTACTTTGTCATTGCCATTGTCAATGTCATTGCCGTTGTCATTTACTTTGCCATTGCCATTGTCAAGATTTTCAACTACAACGTATTTTAATTCTGATACTCAATAGCTATTTTTGGTGGACCTAATAGCGCTACTCAACACTTAAGTCATTTTCTAGACCTTAAATTGAAATCATTATGTAACAGCGTCAATAGTTATATCAAAGACGATTTTGATTTTCTTGGTCGTTTGTATACTTGTTATTTTTGATGTAGTAAGTCTCTACAATAGAATTCCACAAAATAATTATTCCCGCTTTAGTGATGATTTTATACTTAAGGCTTTAGAATTTTTTTTGAAACACAGTGCTTTTTTTTATTTTGATCAAAGATTTTTTCAACAGATCAAAGGTACTGCAAAAGTAGCTCCCACATAAGTACGGTGACTGATTTGTGCCATTCCGTCCTTTCGAAAATTAACAAACCTTAGATTTCGTCTTTTCGCCTCGTAAAGACTAAAAGACGAAATATCATACGCGAAAAAACGAAATAATACACGCAAATTAGCGAATTTAATTCTCGTCTTGGTGGGTTCATTAATTTCTTCCATATGTTTTACTGGCTTTTCACTCCGAAAAGACGAAAATTTGTAAACTTAATTTTCGTCTTTTCGCCCCGAAAAGACGAACATTAATAAACCTTTCGAGGCGAAAAGTCGAAATAACGAAATGGCACAAATCAGCAAACGTACATATGCAACTTTAGTCTTAGGCTTTTTAAAAGAAACTCTTTATTCTAAAAATGGATCTAGGTTTTGAGATGCTTTTACTGAATTTAAGGTTCCTTGATGATTGTTTTATTAGATGGCCTCCTGATAAGCATGTACATGAATTTCATCATGTGTTGAATACTCTTAATCAATCAATTTATTATACAATGGAGTGTGCTGAAATTTCCACACCTTTTTAGATGTTTTAATTCAGATAGATATTGAAAGAAATATTACAACTGACTGGTATTGTAAAGTCACTGATTCACATAATTACCTCAATTCTTAACAAGTTTTAACTACATTCAATAACCATTGTCATGTTTTAACTACATTCAATAACCATTGTCATGTTTTAACTACATTCAATAACCATTGGACATGTACCGCACCTAGGTTTCTTACATTTGGATATTTATAAAAGAAAACTTGTGAATAATCAAAGACTTTATTCACAAACACGCTATTGTACAGAAGATGACCGGCTGACACAGACAGTTTAGTCCTTGTTTACCTGATACTAATAGTCATATACATGTATCTGTTCCAGACTCGGGACATCTCGATGTCATCGTGATACTAACATATGGAACGCCTTTATTTGTTCGCGACCCTTGGCGGACCATCATCACAATAATTAGGGTTATCTAAGACTACTGATAATGGCTAAGTGTTAACCAGCGCCGGGTGGCAGTAAGGGCTGGAGACTTTTACCTCGTCGTGTTGACTCTCGGCGTCAGGGGTTACCTCTCTCGTTACTCTCCGTAAGATTTCTAAATAATTATATCAATATATTTTCAGTGCATCCCCAGGTAAATGTAGCGAATACAGACATGAGAAGTGATATTGCATGGATTTGTGTCTAGTTTGTAAACAGAAATGTCTTCCTTGCTCTTTCTGTGTCTGGTTTGCAAATTATTGACAAATACAATCCAGACGCAGATGATTGGTGTTACGTATGAAACAGAAGCATCTACTGATACTCTGTAGTGTCCTTGATATTAGGGCCAGGAGCTATACGTGGTCGACTCGGATTAACTAACCCGACTAAATCTTTAAAGGTCTACGTACTTAATAAGCTTTACATATAGACCAACGAGCTGGTGGTCACGTACTGAGGTAGAGCGTTAAAGCCCGGTCAATATCGAAATAAAATAGCGGTGCCATGTTCTTATTGACAAATGTGACGACACCTTGTAGTATTGATGGTTCAATATCTAAATAAAATAGCGGTGCCATGTTCTTATTGACAAATGTAACGACACCTTATAGTATTGATGGTTCAATATCTAAATAAAAATAGCGGTGCCATGTTCTTATTGACAAATGTAACGACACCTTATAGTATTGATGGTTCTCTCTGGTATTAATTAGGTTCCTGTTTTAATTTTGTTCATCTGTAGGTAATGAAATCACTAGATCACTGTTTTAATTGATACCTCTATTACAGGCGTGGTTACTGTATTTAATTAGGTCACTAATAATGGGTATCTCTGTACCTAATTGGGGACATCTGTATAATAAGGTCACTATTTTAATGGGGACATCTGAATGATTAGGTCACAGTTTTAATTGGGAATTCTGTATCAGATATCTATATAAGATTGATGGGTACATCTTTATAAATAGATCACTTTTTAATTGGTACATCTATATAAAAAGAATATAATAATATTCTGTTTTAAAGGGTACGGCAGTATAAGAAGGCCAATGTGTTAATTAGTACATCTGTATAATTTGGACACTGTTGTAATTAATGGGTACATCTGTACAATTGTGAGAACGTAATTATAAGGTTACAGTTTTGATTGGTACATCTGTAGAAATAGATCACTTTTTAATGGGTACATCTGTATAATTAGGTCACTGTTTTAATGGGTACATCTCTTTTTTAAGGTCAATGTTTAATTGGTACATCTCCTTAATTAGGTCAATGTTTTACTAGGTACATATTTATGATAAAGTAGATGTTTCAATGGCTACATCTCTATAATAAGGTCAATATTTTGGTGGTTAAAAATCTCTATAATTATGTCAATGTTTTGGTCGTTAAAAATCTCTATAATTAGGTCAATGTTTTGGTGGTTAAAAATCTCTATAATTCGGTCAATGCTTTGGTGGGTAAATCTCTATGATTATGTCATTTTATTTGGTTGGAAAATCTCTATAATTAGGACAATGTTTTGGTGGGTAAATCTCTAATTAGGTCAAAGTTTTGGTTGGTAAATCTCTATAATTAGGTCAATGTGTTAGTGGGTAAATCTCTATAATTAGGTAAATGTGTTGGTGGGTAAATCTTTAATTAGGTCAAAGTTTTGGTTGGTAAATCTCTATAATTAGGTCAATGTGTTAGTGGGTAAATCTCTATAATTAGGTAAATGTTTTGGTGGGTAAATCTCTAATTAGGTCAAAGTTTTGGTGGGTAAATCTCTATAATTAGGTAAATGTGTTGGTGGGTAAATCTTTAATTAGGTCAAAGTTTTGGTGGGTAAATCTCTATAATTAGGTCAATGTGTTAGTGGGTAAGTCTCTATGATTAAGTCAATGTGTTGGTGGATAAATCTCTAATTAGGTCAAAGTTTTGGTTGGTAAATCTCTATAATTAGGTCAATGTGTTAGTGGGTAAGTCTCTATGATTAAGTCAATGTGTTGGTGGGTTAATCTCTAATTAGGTCAAAGTTTTGGTTGGTAAATCTCTATAATTAGGTCAATGTGTTAGTGGGTAAGTCTCTATGATTAAATCAATGTGTTGGTGGGTAAATCTCTAATTAGGTCAAAGTTTTGGTGGGTAAATCTCTATAATTTGGTCAATGTGTTGATGAGTAAATCTCTATAATTAGGTCAAAGGTTTGGTGGGTAAATCTCTATAATTAGGTCAATGTGTTGGGTAAATCTCTAATTAGGTCAAAGTTTTGGTGGGTAAATCTCTATAATTAGGTCAATGTGTTAGTGGGTAAGTCTCTAATTAGGTCAAAGGTTTGGTGGGTAAATCTCTATAATTAGGTCAATGTGTTAGTGGGTAAATCTCTATAATTAGGTCAATGTGTTGGTGGGTAAATCTCTAATTAGGTCAAAGGTTTGGTGGGTAAATCTCTATAATTAGGTTAATGTGTTGGTGGGTAAATCTCTATGATTAGGTCAATGTGTTGGTGGGTAAATCTCTATAATTAGGTCAATGTGTTAGTGGGTAAATCTCTATAATTAGGTTAATGTGTTGGTGGGTAAATCTCTATGATTAGGTCAATGTGTTGGTGGGTAAATCTCTATAATTAGGTCAATGTGTTGGTGGGTAAATTTCTATAATTAGGTCAATGTTTTGGTGAGTAAATATGTCATTATTTTAATGGGTATAAATGTATTGAAACATTGAAAACATTCAATAAGATTTATTGATTTATTTTTTCAGTTTTTCGATAGATAAGTAGTGAGTAATGTCACTCTAGATGGATTTTTCTACAATTAGGACATTCCTTCAGTGGGTTACCCTGTATCAAAATAGTTTAATGCTTTGATGTGCCAATGTGTGCCTATTTAGTTTGCTGTTTTAATGGGTGATTGTATTTATTTAGTAACTGTTTTTATTGGTTCAACTGTCACTAAATACTATTTTCATGTGTTAATCTGTCACTAATTAGGTATCTGTTTTAATGAATAAATGTGTGGGAGATCAGATAGCGGTTTTAACGGGATCTGTATTTACTTAAGCCGTCAGTCTGTCTCTAATTAGGTCAGTGTTTTAATTTGTAATACTGGTAATCTAGGTCACTGTTTAATTGAGAAGATCTGTATTTACTTGTTGTTTTACTGCATCCTCTCCAGAATACAGATAGAAGTATTCCATACTCCCACTCTATCCTTTAGGTAGTCGACACAATCACTCTTAATCCAGACATCCTTGTATATCTACGAGACAGTAGCATCCACATTTAAATGATATTTGCTTTTCTCAGGCGATGTATTATCCTCGTCATTTTTCAGCGATGGTCCAGAATCACTGAGTTACAGACACCAATTCAAGGTTTGATAAAGCTTGGCCATTCAATAGAGACTGTCTATCAACAGTTCAACCTTTTGTTTACACTTGTGTGGTCGCCGCTGGTTTTGTCCATTTATAACTATCATTATCTACTGGTGCATGCCTGATAGTCCAAACGTGTTGACAACGAGATAGATCATATCAAATGTCATCAAATACACGTTATTCACATTAACAGGTACATTATACATGGCAATGTAATGTTAAGTATCTGAAGTGAAGTAGCACCCCTACCCGAAAAAAAAAATTCTCCTTTTGTTTGGGGGTGTCTTGGTGGTCATATCATAATCCATGTTTGACAAGATATACGAATATGTCAATACCAGTTTTTTA
>NC_047016.1:6753014-6773164 GCF_902652985.1 Pecten maximus
TAATGTATTAGTATGTCGGAATACTGTCAGATACCAGTTTAATGTATTAGTATGTCGGAATACTGTCAGATACCAGTTTAATGTATTAGTATGTCGGAATACTGTCAGATACCAGTTTAATGTATTAGTATGTCGGAATACTGTCAGATACCAGTTTAATGTATTAGTATGTCGGAATACTGTCAGATACCAGTTTAATGTATTAGTATGTTAGAATACTGTCAGATACCAGTTTAATGTATTAGTATGTCGGAATACTGTCAGATACCAGTTTAATGTATTAGTATGTCGGAATACTGTCAGATACCAGTTTAATGTATTAGTATGTCGGAATACTGTCAGATACCAGTTAATGTATTCAGTATGCTAGAATACTGTCAGATACCAGTTTAATGTATTAGTATACTAGAATACTGTCAGATACCAGTTTAATTTATTAGCATGTTATAATACTGAGATATACCAGTTTAAGTTATTAGCATGTTATAATACTGAGATATACAAGTTTAAGTTATTAGTTTGTTATAATACTGAGATATACCAGTTTAAGTTATTAGCATGTTATAATACTGAGATATACAAGTTTAAGTTATTAGTTTGTTATAATACTGAGATATACCAGTTTAAGTTATTAGTATGATATAATACTGGGATATACCAGTTTTAATGATTAGATCCCTGATTTTGCTATCCTAACCATAAACTTCAATTTGGTAGTATCCCAGAATTCCGCACTCGGAATGGAAACAATTTAAAACCGCCATCGTGTATACCAGGACGACATTTTCCTAGTACGCACATTTCAAAGTTTATACCATTTTTGCGATAGATATACATCACCCTCTATATCTAAACATTTCTTTAGGCCCATGTCGATATTTCTATATACCTACTGGGTTTCCACACCCTTTTAGCCCTCAACATCACTAACCAGATGTAAAAGTGTTTTAAAATAACCCAAGTACTTTCCTGGAGATAACCTTACAGTATAAATACTTTGTAACTAGAACTCTGTGGCGGATTCAGAAAGAGGGTGGAGTGCATAAGTAAGAATCTACAGATGAAAATAAAACCCAATCCGGGTAAAAACCATGGGAATATATTTTCACAATGGGTCATTGTCTTTACAGATAACTATAATGATGTAAACGATCTGAATTTGATTTACTTGGGCAACACTTAAGAAGTAGCAACCAAAGGCCTCCAAGAAGGCTAAAAATAGCCAGATTGGTAATCCAGTAACGTCATATATCTCCCAAGATGTCATATGGTCAATACCTAACGAAACATATGGGATTGAAAAAGAAGGTACAGTTGTCTTTTTATCAGCTTATCACCATGATAGTGATGTTGTTAAAAACCCTATCCATCACCACACTCCATTATCGTTATATCAATAATTAGTTTACCTATAATCTAACTGGCCGCTGCCTGTTACTGCAGTGAGTGACACGTTTTGACGGGTGAGGTACGCTCTCCGGCCACACCTCTACTCTTACCACGACTGTATGACCGATAGAGTGACCCCTAAGGTTCTATAAAAACACTCCAATACAGGCCCATTATGTAGAGACGGGATTAAAGTGATAATACCCCAGTTTGTATTAGTGCCGTATGATCTGTGTTTGGTGTCGCCGTTGACCATGGTGACGTTTTGTGTCGGTGATGACCCAGATTTTCATTATTTTGTTTATTTGATACAGTGTTAGAGTTTGACCCGAGTATTTTTGTTTTAAATAAAGTGTAATCCATATGATGTTAAACAATGGGCAATGTTGGTATCAGAAATAATTCGCCTATTTATTTGTTATCTAGTATGATGCGTGTGTTTGCTGGGTAGTAAATCCAAAGTACGCGTGTATTTGATACCGATAAAAATGTACCAAATATGTACATGCTTATACACGGGTATTAAATATATCGTACATGATTGTTAACTATACGGAATTTGGAGAAACGATCCAACAGACTATTTGGCATGCCCATTAGAACAAACAGTGTCCGCTTGTCCGACTCGATTTTTTGTAAGTTTTTATACGAGTTGATGCTATTTAAAAACTTAGAACAGACAACAGCGACCTAGCAAATTCTTTTTCACCAATACTGACGATAGGTTTCTCTAAAATAATAATAATAATAAATTAGAAAAACTTGATTTATCAGGTCCATCGGATATATCCTGACAAAGGACACTGCAAACTCTTCAACATTGGCACCTTACTTCGATCTTTACTTACAACCTAACCAGCGGTGACAACTTACAGCTAAGCTGCATGATATACGCGAAGATTTCAATTTCCAAATTACCAAATTCCCATTTCTAGATAGCAACATCCCTGCTTCCCTATCTTTAAACATATTTCAGTTGATTTGATAGTGAAGGACCTGTTCCCATTATCACGATTTTAGGGTTTGACAGATGTCGACTATTGACAGGAAAATGCATGTTGATGAAGACTATGGGAACGTTTTATGGTCCACATCATGACCTTATTTGGAGTTAATCTATTTTGTTTGCCGATATGAAGTCTGGCTTCATCGAAACGCAATAAAATGCACTTCGACTACAAAGTCCAGCAAATATTTAGGATTAGCAATACAAAACAAGCTACGATGGGACAAACATATAAACAACATTACAGCGAATGTCAATAGGTTCTTAGGTTTCTTAAAACGCAACTTAAAAATAAACTGTAAAGCACTAGTCAGACCTAAACTTGAATACTGCTGTTCAACTACGGGTATGTTTTATATGATGTTGAACAACGTACGGGTATGTTTTATATGATGTAGAACAATGTACGGGTATGTTTTATATGATGTAGAACAACGTACGGGTATGTTTTATATGATGTAGAGCAACGTACGGGTATGTTTTATATGATGTAGAACAATGTACGGGTATGTTTTATATGATGTAGAACAATGTACGGGTATGTTTTATATGATGTAGAACAATGTACGGGTATGTTTTATATGACGTAGAACAACGTACGGGTATGTTTATATGATGTAGAACAATGTATGGGTATGTTTTATATGATGTAGAACAATGTACAGGTATGTTTTATATGATGTAGAACAATGTACGGGTATGTTTTATATGATGTAGAACAATGTACGGGTATTTTTCATATAAAGTGTGATCAACGTATATATTTAAGTTAAAGTGTAATATATCTATTCAGAGTATAATGTACTGATGCAGCTAATATGGTACAGTGCATGTTAGTATAGAAATGATCAGGTAAATGGCATACAGTTTAAGGCGACACATGCCAACACGATGATGAAGAGGATGTCACAGACAGACGAGCCTCCTTGTGTGATTATGTAGTGGAATTAAGATGGCAATCTTACACCATTCCTGTTGTTACGCGTACATTAGGAAACAACTATAACCTGGTACAATTCTGGGTAAGTTGATATAGCATTACAATCGTAATCTGACAATAACACACTAGTTTTCTTGTCTCACTAATCATTTTCATTATGATACTTTACTTTCGTTTATCAAATTGATGTACTAACAAATATACGCCCCTCTTGTGGCAAATTAATAAAGTGGACACACGTTGACAACGCCCGTTATCGGATGCGAATTAGATACACCCACAAGATTGGTGACGTACCCGGAATCATAGATATAGCTGTAGTGTTATCTGACTCACACAACAGGAGATTCTCAAGCATGAAGACATACCTACCACTGCTCTGTCTTCTCGCAGGTACGACTTTCACTGGAAATATTGTAGAGTTTATTTCAGTGATTGTTTTCAACGCTTGGATTCTTGACAGTATATTTTGTCACGTATTGAATATTATAAATTATGTTGTTTTTCCACAATACAATTTAATTACCTTTGTTAGCAAATTTATAGATTAAGTAGTAACTTGATCGTTATAATCTCCACATTAATTCTGATAGTCTGATTGAACATAATTTTGCTGTTTCGTCATGATTTAATTGATTTGATCACATACTGAAAACGTGCATATTTTAGCGTTAAACTTATTTAGAACTTTTTTACACCGAAATCATTCCTCTAACTTATGGATGCAGTTTTTGTATATGTTCTGTATATTACGGTGGATACAGTTTTTGTATATGTTCTGTATATTACGGTGGATGCAGTTTTTGTATATGTTCTGTTTATTACGGTGGATGCAGTTTTTGTATCTGTTCTGTATATTACGGTGGATGCAGATTTTATATATTTTCTGTATATTACGGTGGATGCAGATTTTGTATATGTTCTGTATATTACGGTGGATGCAGATTTTGTATATGTTCTGTATATTACGGTGGATGCAGTTTTTGTATATGTTCTGTATATTACGGTGGATGCAGTTTTTGTATATGTTCTGTATATTACGGTGGATACAGTTTTTGTATATGTTCTGTATATTACGGTGGATGCAGTTTTTGTATATGTTCTGTTTATTACGGTGGATGCAGTTTTTGTATCTGTTCTGTATATTACGGTGGATGCAGATTTTATATATTTTCTGTATATTACGGTGGATGCAGATTTTGTATATGTTCTGTATATTACGGTGGATGCAGATTTTGTATATGTTCTGTATATTACGGTGGATGCAGTTTTTGTATATGTTCTGTATATTACGGTGGATGCAGTTTTTGTATATGTTCTGTATATTACGGTGGATGCAGTTTTTGTATATGTTCTGTATATTACGGTGGATGCAGTTTTTGTATATGTTCTGTATATTACGGTGGATGCAGTTTTTGTATATGTTCTGTATATTACGATGGATGCAGTTTTTGTATATGATCTATATATTACGGTGGATGCAGTTTTTGTATATGATCTATATATTACGGTGGTACAGTTTTTGTATATGATCTATATATTACGGTGGTACAGATTTTGTATATGTTCTGTATATTACGGTGGATGCAGTTTTTGTATATGTTCTGTATATTACGGTGGATACAGTTTTTGTATATGTTCTGTATATTACGGTGGATACAGTTTTTGTATATGTTCTGTATATTACGGTGGATACAGTTTTTGTATATGTTCTGTATATTACGGTGGTACAGTTTTTGTATATGATCTGTATATTACGGTGGATACAGTTTTTGTATATGATCTATATATTACGGTGGATACAGTTTTTGTATATGATCTGTATATTACGGTGGATACAGTTTTTGTATATGATCTATATATTACGGTGGATACAGTTTTTGTATATGATCTGTATATTACGGTGGATACAGTTTTTGTATATAATCTGTATATTACGGTGGTACAGTTTTTGTATATGATCTGTATATTACGGTGGATACAGTTTTTGTATATGATCTATATATTACGGTGGATACAGTTTTTGTATATAATCTGTATATTACGGTGGATACAGTTTTTGTATATGATCTGTATATTACGGTGGATGCAGTTTTTGTATATGTTCTGTATATTGCGGTGGTACAGTTTTTGTATATGTTCTGTATATTGCGGTGGTACAGTTTTTGTATATGTTCTGTATATTAAGGTGGATACAGTTTTTGTATATGTTCTGTATATTACGGTGGATGCAGTTTTTGTATATGTTCTGTATATTACGGTGGATACAGTTTTTGTTTATGTTCTGTATATTACGGTGGATGCAGTTTTTGTATATGTTCTGTATATTACGGTGGATACAGTTTTTGTATATGTTCTGTATATTACGGTGGATGCAGATTTTGTATATGTTCTGTATATTACGGTGGATGCAGTTTTTGTATATGTTCTGTATATTACGGTGGATACAGTTTTTGTATATGTTCTGTATATTACGGTGGATACAGTTTTTGTATATGTTCTGTATATTACGATGGATGCAGATTTTGTATATGTTCTGTATATCACGGTGGATACAGATTTTGTATATGTTCTGTATAATGTTCTGTATATTACGGTGGATGCAGTTTTTGTATATGTTCTGTATATTACGGTGGATGCAGATTTTGTATATGTTCTGTATATTACGGTGGATGCAGTTTTTGTATATGTTCTGTATATTACGATGGATGCAGTTTTTGTATATGTTCTGTATATTACGGTGGATGCAGTTTTTGTATATGTTCTGTATATTACGATGGATGCAGTTTTTGTATATGATCTATATATTACGGTGGATACAGTTTTTGTATATGTTCTGTATATTACGGTGGATACAGTTTTTGTATATGTTCTGTATATTACGGTGGATGCAGTTTTTGTATATGTTCTGTATATTACGGTGGATACAGTTTTTGTATATGTTCTGTATATTACGATGGTACAGTTTTTGTATATGTTCTGTATATTACGGTGGATACAGTTTTTGTATATGTTCTGTATATTACGATGATACAGTTTTTGTATATGATCTGTATATTACGGTGGATACAGTTTTTGTATATGATCTGTATATTACGGTGGATACAGATTTTGTATATGATCTGTATATTACGGTGGATGCAGATTTTGTATATGTTCTGTATATTACGGTGGATGCAGTTTTTGTATATGTTCTTTATATTACGGTGGATACAGATTTTGTATATGATCTGTATATTACGGTGGATACAGTTTTTGTATATGATCTGTATATTACGGTGGATACAGTTTTTGTATATGTTCTGTATATTACGGTGGATACAGTTTTTGTATATGTTCTGTATATTACGGTGGATGCAGATTTTGTATATAATCTATATATTACGGTGGATGCAGTTTTTGTATATGATCTATATATTACGGTGGATACAGTGTTTGTATATGATCTATATATTACGGTGGATACAGTTTTTGTATATGATCTATATATTACGGTGGATGCAGTTTTTGTATATGATCTGTATATTACGGTGGTTACAGTTTTTGTATATGATCTATATATTACGGTGGATGCAGTTTTTGTATATGATCTATATATTACGGTGGATACAGTTTTTGTATATGATCTATATATTACGGTGGATACAGTTTTTGTATATAATCTGTATATTGCGGTGGTACAGTTTTTGTATATGTTCTGTATATTACGGTGGATGCAGTTTTTGTATATGATCTATATATTACGGTGGATGCAGTTTTTGTATATGATCTGTATATTACGGTGGATACAGTTTTTGTATATGATCTGTATATTACGGTGGTACAGTTTTTGTATATGATCTATATATTACGGTGGATACAGTTTTTGTATATGATCTATATATTACGGTGGTACAGTTTTTGTATATGATCTATATATTACGGTGGATATAGTTTTTGTATATGATCTATATATTACGGTTGTACAGTTTTTGTATATGATCTATATATTACGGTGGATACAGTTTTTGTATATGATCTATATATTACGGTGGATACAGTTTTTGTATATGATCTATATATTACGGTGGATACAGATTTTGTATATGTTCTGTATATTACGGTGGATACAGTTTTTGTATATGATCTATATATTACGGTGGATACAGTTTTTGTATATGATCTATATATTACGGTGGTACAGTTTTTGTATATGATCTATATATTACGGTGGATACAGTTTTTGTATATGATCTATATATTACGGTGGTACAGTTTTTGTATATGATCTATATATTACGGTGGATACAGTTTTTGTATATGATCTATATATTACGGTGGATACAGTTTTTGTATATGATCTATATATTACGGTGGATACAGATTTTGTATATGTTCTGTATATTACGGTGGATACAGTTTTTCTATATGTTCTGTATATTGCGGTGATACAGTTTTTGTATATGATCTATTTATTACGGTGGTACAGTTTTTGTATATGATCTATATATTACGGTGGATACAGTTTTTGTATATGATCTACATATTACGGTGGATACAGTTTTTGTATATGTTCTGTATATTACGGTGGATACAGTTTTTGTATATGTTCTGTATATTACGGAGGATACAGTTTTTGTATATGATCTATATATTACGGTGGATACAGTTTTTGTATATGATCTATATATTACGGTGGATGCAGTTTTTGTATATGATCTATATATTACGGTGGATACAGTTTTTGTATATGATCTATATATTACGGTGGATACAGTTTTTGTATATGTTCTGTATATTGCGGTGATACAGATTTTGTATATGATCTATATATTACGGTGGATACAGTTTTTGTATATGTTCTGTATATTGCGGTGATACAGTTTTTGTATATGATCTATATATTACGATGGATGCAGTTTTTGTATATGATCTATATATTACGGTGGATACAGTTTTTGTATATGTTCTGTATATTACGGTGGATACAGTTTTTGTATATGATCTATATATTACGGTGGATACAGTTTTTGTATATGATCTATATATTACGGTGGTACAGTTTTTGTATATGTTCTGTATATTGCGGTGATACAGTTTTTGTATATGATCTATATATTACGATGGATGCAGTTTTTGTATATGATTTATATATTACGGTGGATACAGTTTTTGTATATGTTCTGTATATTACGGTGGATACAGTTTTTGTATATGATCTATATATTACGGTGGATACAGTTTTTGTATATGATCTATATATTACGGTGGATACAGTTTTTGTATATGATCTATATATTACGGTGGATACAGTTTTTGTATATGATCTATATATTACGGTGGTACAGTTTTTGTATATGATCTATATATTACGGTGGTACAGTTTTTGTATATGATCTATATATTACGGTGGATGCGTCGTTCCATCAAACAATTTGAGTGCGTCTAAAGTATCATTAATGTACTCATTTTTTTCTATAAATTTAATTTTATATTGCAATTTTGGAAAAAAATCATTTCTAAGCATTTGTACTAGGTTAGTTTAATGTTCAGTATGTTTTAGTAGGTCCCTGTCCCCCTGTCGACATTGGTCCTACACGTGAATCTAATGTTTATTCTTAACTCAGTATACTTTCCTGCATGTTATTTTAGTCGTTTATCACAGAAATATTGTAAACTACCTGATTCCTTAGGTAAATGGAAGGTAGACTTTAGAGAATATAAACCATCAGCCACCTACCCTGATATAATTTACACAGGGACAACTTTTATTTTGATTTATCTATTGTCAATTTTCAATTTCCAGCAAGTACATGTAACATCCCTGTTTTCCCGCGAGTAGGCTTATCCTTACGAAACACATGGTCTTTTCCTCGATGTACTGTCTCCATATAATGTTACGGTTTGTTCCTATTTCATTCTCGCTGTCTAAATTTTAGCATTACGATTTCATTTACAAGTCAATGTTCTGTTTGTTTTCATTTCACTTTTGCCGTTCCTTTTTGTGATATGCATCTCTACTAGCAAGTCATACCTGATCTGTCTGGTTGATCAGTTTATATTTTTGTATCCTTGTTCCGTTACTGACGCGGTGGACGGTCAAGATTTATTACAGGGTGGTCCACTCACTACCATTGTCGTCGTATGTTTTCACAGTGACGTCGTTACCATAGCTCTGTTATCTCGTATTCAACCTTACACTTTGATTAATGATGTGCAAACTGGCAGAAACATAGACTTTTCCACAAACAAGAAAGTCATTGTGATATATCTAACAAATCTGTTCCCCTGCTTCCCACATCATGTTGACATATATTTACATTATCCCTTGTCGTGAACAGTCAGCATTGTACCCACTGGTAGAAAATTAACATGTACCCAGAATTATTCGTTCCCCTTATTCTTACTACATTTGTGGTATTTTAATTAGCATTGACGTTAACAACTGCCATTCTTTGATACCTTTTACCTGGTAAAGGCCCATATCTAGTTTTGTATCTTGGCTTCCAAACAGTCTTTGTTACGTGTAGATCCTGTATAGGCCGTTATGGTCGTCCTGACAAGAAGACATATCTGAATGATTTAGTTTAATTCATTTTTAGTTCTACCGTATCTAACTCTAACATTTTATTGTAAGGAGCTAATGTGATTAGTGTATTTTGTACAATTCTCCAAGGGTTCTATTTTTCACTACACTGATGGATAACATATTCAGAAATAGTCACACCGAAAAGAGCCTTTCTAGAGAAAATCATTACCCGTTGTATGATTTCCTTGTGTTAACAGATACAATTGTAACCACTTAACAACTCATATTCATAAATCTGTTTTGTGTCCTTGTTGTTCACTGATTCTAATCTGACACGACTCTGTCTCCAGATAACGGTTTACTATAGGACTGTTTTATTTTCTTTGTAAACATCACTTTTTCGCCTCTCTTTATTACTGTTAAGATTCATAATTTTCTTTAGAATTTGTTAAAGGTTATTTATTTTTGCGTGAAGAATCGTCGTATAAACCTGTTCAGGACCTGGTGATCTTGAAATTCTCGCCCGAAAATCTAACTTACCACGATCGATCCTTCATCTTGTCATACTTGTTTAATCCATAATACAAGGTTATTGAGTCGTAGGGGTATTGTATTATCAAGTTTTCTGTAACATATAGACAATGTAGGAGCTAGCAGCGGTCCCCAACAATAATGGTTTACCGCTGCTAGCTCCTACATTGTCTATATATGACAGAAAACTTGATGGGTCCCCAAAAATAATGGTTTACCCATCAAGTTTTCTGTCACATATAGACAATGTGGAGGCTAGCAGCGGTCCCCAACAATAATGGTTTACCATCAAGTTTTCTGTCACATATAGACAATGTGGAGGCTAGCAGCGGTCCCCAAACCTAACATTAACCCATCGTAACACAGTCTGGAACCAGGACGGGGCGGTACCGTGTCGTTAGTGTAGAAACACCTCCTGTGTAAAACCCTGACTATGTCAAGTATTGGTAAATAGAGCAGGCTCGTCAGTAGCAGATAACACAGCGCTCCGTATAGAGGGAGGTATGAAGGACAGTTAAAATTAAACTCATCACATTTTGAAAGTATTTCATTACAAAATAAAGTGATAGGCGTTAGATATTTCCATAATCACATCTAATTAATACTTAACGTATGTAATGATTAAACGAAACAATTATGTACAAATATTTTAGTCGGTTACTGTAGCATTGGTATGTAGTCATTTAGACCCTGATTAAGGACAAGCTATTCTTTGAACAAACATTTCGGTAAATTGTTTGTAAAGATATGGGGTAACATACTTGAATTGAACACATACAGAATGCGGGAATACACCAGGTTCGTTTAGAGATAATGATATCCTCTTCTATATTTCCGATCTTGATACCTCCAAAGTCGTAAGTCAACAAAGAGCGAAGGCTTGTTGACTTAGATTGCTAATTATTTACCTCGACGCGTCCTCCCCGGCTACACCTGATCACCCAGTTATGAATTGTTACTGTCGTAGAGTTTGGCAACGGAACATAAATTGTTACTCGGGGAGATGGCATGGGTTTAGGAGAGTGACGTTACTGTGTACATTGTGGAGGAAATTGAAAAATCAGTAAATAGTTGGAAACTTTATTTTCTTAATCAGTAGATCAATAAATTAATACCACATATACGAGATTTTAGAAAATCCGCAGACGAAAAAATACCTTATTATCGTAAATATTTACACACACAGCCGAACTCTTATCTCTTTCTTGGCGTCGATACCACAAAAAGTTGTCACCGTTTCAGGTATTTCGGTCATGTTTCAAACACAATACTGGCATTTAGGCTAATATTCGTTTAGCATGTCATCGGACTGCCAGGCAGAAACAAGCTATTATCCTATAGCATTTTATTTTCAATGCCAGTTCATTCTAGGTTTTTTTTGTGCTTAACTACATTATTGTTTCCCCGGGTAAAATGTCTGTTTTCATCAGTATTGGATTCCTGGGAGGCATAATTTCATAATTTATAAGGTTAATCTAGTTCTCGAGATAGGTTGATATACCACTTTAGTGTCTGTAGGGTGTAATATCTAATAAATACAGATGGGTCTAGCCTTTCTTACAGTATGATGTTAATAAAATCTGCACGTTTCATAACTCTACCATAATGTAATTTCAGTGCAGATATCAAAACAATATTTCGGGCACTTCCGTAATGTACACCAGTGCATCGTGTAAAACATGTTATAACGTAGGATCGTATTTAACTGGTCTTTAGTTGTCATTAATAATGTTATAACTTATAACAATAAAAACAAATTATTTAAAAAAAATTCTTTTTTACACGTTTTGTCATTTTGTTTAGGCTTGGGGATAGATGGGGCCCCATCAAACAGGAAGACAGAATTCAGCTGCTACGCATGCGTGGACTTAAAGGATGGCGAAAAATGTGAACAGATATCGACTTGTCAAACTGGTCACGTGAGTAACTGACATTGATTGACGTCTTTGGTTGGGACTCGAGAGTCAACTTATTTAATATAGTCAGGCTGTTCCTTCTAATGTGATTACATATGCGTATAAACTAATCACTGCTTCCAAATGCTGACGCATGTGCAAACGAAGCATAGTTGCTGTAGTCGGAACTCTTCTAACCCAGGGTCGGGCATGGGTTGATGGAGCCGGGTCATATGACGTCACTTTAGTCGGAGTAAGTCGAATTTCAACTCGAGTCCCAACCAAAGTCGCCCGATAAAAATCGTCGCGCCACTTCATCACAGATCTAATTGAGTAATTCAAGTATCTAGGAACATCCGTATTATAGAATTAGGTTGAAATTATTTTCTCCTTGATATGTTACGCCAATAGGTGGCGCTATGTGTGTATTTGCACGTGCGAGTAATGCAAAAAAACGGGTTAACACGTGGCTTAGTTCCTGGACTAGATTCAGGCCACACGGGTAGCGTGGTAAAAACGGATATTTTTATTTTTGATAATTATAGGGTTAATTTGTGGGTCGTTTGTGGGTATATTTGTTGGAATATAATGGCTTTTGATAGCGCTATGGAACCGACAGTATTAATAAAATTGTCTTGATGTTTAGAAAATGTTATTTGATTTGATTAAATCATGCGGCACCTCTATCGCTGTGAAATGCGTTTATGCGTTTGTGTTCTGTTAACCCTGTGGGATAAGTTAAATCACAGATTATATCCTTGTTACAGGAACAATGTATGACCCAATACGAGTATGGAGATCGTGGAGAAATCAGCATATTTAAAGGATGTTCTCACGTCACAGTAAGTATGGTCGTTTTTAATTCACTTCTGCGCTCATATCAAATTTTCACACATATGTAGCGGAACTGGACTAGTCTGAACGCCGGTGACCATGTAGCTCAAATGGTTAGAGTTCTATTCCCAGTCTGGTGCATTCTTTTCTCCTGTTACATTTGGCGCCCAACTTACTACCCACAGAAGAGGTATAGAGTCTCGTGTGTGTTCAGGATCGCAGATTTTGTTGAAGGTGAGGTGAATGTAGCGGAACTTGACTGGGCTGAAAGCCGGTGGCCGGTTAACTGTAATAGTTGGAGCGTCCGTCTAGAGTTCGGAGGACATGGGTTCGAGTCCCGGTCTGGTCGTTGCATTTTCTCTCTCCTGTTAACACACATATTGCAAAAAACACTGTTTACAAAACCTCAACACTCTCACAATTAAATTATATTCTTGCCATTGTTAATTTCTGTACACACACGATTTATATTTTGTGTTACAAATATCCGACATTATATTATTTGATGTAGTTACCAGTCTGGCAGTGGTTTTACCATTGTTTATTATTGACAGTCTTGTATGAACAAAGAGGAAAACAACCCCGAGGAGTGTTACTGGGCGAGTATGGGAGATTTCGAGGGGAAGTGTACGTTCTGCTGTGACGAGAGCTGGTGCAATAACGAGATTTACACCGCTAAGTCAGGTTCGTATCCCTTACTTCATACACATGACAATGAAATGTGGAACAGAGATTGACAGTGAGAAAGACAGCCAGCCAGAGAGACAGTAATTCGTTGTAATAGATGATCAATGTTATATTTTACTTCTTTCAGGAGTGGCACCAGAAAATGAACAAAACGACGTAGTTCCACCACGGAAGTCGGCAATAGACAGGCATCATCTTCCTTTTGTGTTCGGAGGAGCAAATGTGAATAGTAAGGCAAAGCCCCCTTCAAAGCCAGCCTCTACTGGACCTGGCCCTGCAGGTTCAAAACCGAACTCCGGTCCTGCAGGTCCAAAACCGAACTCCGCTGGACCAGCTCATCCTAAACCAAATACAAAGCCAGCCTCTACAGGACCTGGTCCCGCAGGTCCTAAACCGAACTCCGGTCCCGCAGGTCCAAAACCGAACTCCGCTGGACCAGCTCATCCTAAACCACATACAAAGCCAGCCTCTACTGGACCTGGTCCCGCAGGTCCTAAACCGAACTCCGGTCCCGCAGGTCCAAAACCGAACTCCGCTGGACCAGCTCATCCTAAACCACATACAAAGCCAGCCTCTACAGGACCTGGTCCTGCAGGTCCTAAACCGAACTCCGGTCCCGCAGGTCCAAAACCGAACTCCGCTGGACCAGCTCATTCTAAACCATCTACAAAGCCAGCCTCTACTGGACCAGCACATGTTAAACCTTCAACCAATACTGGACATGGCCCGGCAGGCCCAGGAGTATCAAAACCCAAACCAACAAACGCTCCAACAACTAAACCTCCCGCCACTCAACCTCCATCGACTAAATCTCCCGCTACCCAACCTCCGTCAACTAAATCTCCCGCTACACAACCTCCGTCAACTAAATCTCCCGCTACACAACCTCCATCAACTAAATCTCCCGCTACACAACCTCCGTCAACTAAATCTCCCGCTACACAACATCTAGCATCTGGAGGTCATTCTGGAGGTCATTCTGGAGGCCATTCTGGAGGTCAATCTGGCGGTCAATCTGGCGGTCATTCTGGAGGTCATTCCAGTGGCAGCTCTGGAGGACACAGTGGCGAAAGGTGTCATCAACACAATGGCAACAGCTGTTGTACTAACCACGGAATAGACATAGACGTACATGTACACATTGATGCCGGGAAACTGGCATCGATTTTAAATGGGAACACGAACCAGAACACCAACCACCACGGAAATCAAAATGGTAATCAGGGAACCAATAGCTCCAGTAGCAGTACCAATAATACCGGTTCCAGTAGCAACACAAGCATCAGTTCAAACAACAATGCTAGCTCTAATAGCAGCACCAATAACAACACAGGTTCCAGTAGCAACAACAGTTCCAGTAGCAGTAGCCTTAACAACACAGGTTCCAGTAGCACCACAAGTTCCAGTAGCAGCAACAACAGCAGTTCAAGTAGCAGCAATCATGGCAACACAACATCTGGAAGTAGCAGTAGCCACACGAGTTCCAGTAGCAGCAGCAATAGTTCAAGCAGTAGCAGCCAAAGCAACACAGGTTCCAGTACCAGTAGCACCACAAGTTCCAGTAGCAGCAACAATAGCAGTTCCAGTAGCAGTAGCCATAGCAACATATCTTCCGGAAGTAGCAGTAGCCATACGAGTTCCAGTAGTAGTAGCAGCAACAGTTCGAGTTCCAGTAGCAACACCAGTTCCAGTAGCAGTAGCAACCCAGGTAGTAGTGCACAAACCAACACCCATACAAACACAAACACCAATACCAATGCTCAAACCAACACAAATACCAATACTAACGCTAACACGAATACCAATACTAACGCTAACACGAATACCAATACTAACACAAACACAAATACCAATATCAATACTAATGCTAACACCAATAATCAGAATAGCACCATCACCAACATTCAGAACAACACCAATGCCAATACTAATACAAACACAAATACGAACAGTAACACCCATAATAGCACCAACACTAACACCCAGAATAGTGCCAACACTAACACTCAGAATAGCACCAACACTAACACCCAGAATAGCACCAACACTAACACCCAGAATAGTGCCAACACTAACACCCAGAATAGCACCAACACTAACACCCAGAACAACACCAATGCCAATACTAATACAAACACAAATACGAACGCTAACACCCAGAATAGCACCAACACTAACACCCAGAATAGTACCAACACCAACACCCAGAATAATGCCAACACTAACACTCACAACAGCGCCAACACTAACACTCACAACAGCGCCAACCCTAACACCCAGAGTAGTACCAACTCTAACATCCAGAATAGCACCAACACTAACACCCAGAATAGTGCCAACACTACCACCCAGAATAGTGCCAACACCAACATCCAGAATAGTGCCAACACTAACACCCAGAACAATGCCAACACCAACACCCAGAACAACACCAATACCAATATTAACACAAACACAAATACTAACACAAATACCAATACTAACACTCACACCAGCGCCAACACTAACACCCAGAATAGTGCCAACACCAATACCCAAAATATGACCAACACTAACACCCAGAATAGTGCTAACACCAACACCCAGAACAACACCAATACCAATACTAATACAAACACAAATACGAATACTAACAACCAGAATAGCACCAACACTAACACCCAGAATAGTACAAACACTAACACCCAGAATAGTGTCAACACTAACACCCAGAATAGTGCCAACACTAACACCCAGAATAGCACCAACACTAACACCCAGAATAGTACCAACACTAACACCCAGAATAGTGTCAACACTAACACCCAGAATAGTGCCAACACTAACACCCAGAATAGCACCAACACTAACACCCAGAATAGTGCCAACACTAACACCCAGAATAGTGCCAACACTAACACCAAGAATAGCACCAGCACTAACACTCACAACAGCGCAAACACTAACACCCAGAATAGTGCCAACACTAACACCCAGAATAGTACCAACACTAACACCCAGAACAACACCATCACTAACACCCAGAATAGTGCCAACACTAACACCCAGAATAGTGCCAACACTAACACCCAGAACAACACCATCACTAACACCCAGAATAGTGCCAACACTAACACCCAGAATAGTACCAACACTAACACCCAGAATAGCATCAACACTAACACCCAGAACAACACCAATTCCAATATTAACACAAACACAAATACTAACACAAATACCAATACTAACACTCACACCAGCGCCAACACTAACAGCCAGAATAGTGCCAACACTAACACCCAGAATAGTACCAACACTAACACCCAGAATAGTACCAACACTTACACCAAGAATAGTACCAACACTAACACCCAGAATAATGCCAACACCAACACCCAGAATAGTGCCAACACCAATATCAACACTCAGAACAACACCAACACCAACACCCAGAATAGCACTAACACTAACACCCAGAATAGCACCAACACTAACACCCAGAATAATGCCAACACTAACACCCAGAATAACACCAACACCAACACCCAGAATAGTGCCAACACTAACACCCAGAATAGCACCAACACCAACACCCAGAATAGTGCCAACACTAACACCCAGAATAGCACCAACACTAACACCCAGAATAGTGCCAACACTAACACCCAGAACAGCACCAACACTAACACCAAGAATAGTACCAACACTAACACCCAGAATAGTGCCAACACTAACACCCAGAATAGTGCCAACACTAACACCCAGAATAGCGCCAACACTAATACACAGAATAGCACCAACACCAACACCAACACCCAGAATAGCGCCAACACCAACACCCAGAATAGTGCCAACACTAACACCCAGAATAGTGCTAACACCAACACCAATATCAACACTCAGAACAACACCAATACCAACACTCAGAATAGCACCAATACTAACACTCAGAATAGCACCAATATCAATACCAACACCAAGAACAGCACCACTACCAGCACTCAGAACAGCGCAAGCACCAATACCAATACCAACATTCAGAATATCGGCAATACTAATGTTCATAATGCCTCCAATAGTAATACTAGCACTCAGAACAGTATCACCAGTGCCAATGGACGTCCAGTCAGCCTGATGTCATCTACAAGTACCACTCCACGGACTTCAAGTAAGTGGATTCCTAAGGAATTCCACAAATGATGGTGAATTGCTTATTGTGTACAACAAATGCTTGCTATCGACTTTAATTGTACCGCGTGCTGCTTACCTGTTCACCATTTTATTTTGTCTATTCTAACTCCAGTATACTAATCGCCGCGATTTGTCTGCATGCTGTACTGTGCTGTGACGTCAGCTCGGGTGCTTTATGGTTTTAGTCTGTATTGCATAAAATTGGAAATCATTGCATGGGCAAAGGTTGCTTTTTATTTTATTTTACATTTTTCCATAATGTTTATATATACAATTTATCGATATATACACAATGTATTTATACACAAATGTATATTCAACACAGTACAATTAACCTTAATCTGTAATCAATGATGTATAGTGAATATTATTCATTATGTTAATAATAAGGTATACACAATCATACATAAATGAAAATAATAATGCATAAATACAAAACATCCCAACCCCAGAGTAAAGTTTCAATCATGATACGTCACATCTTTTGACATGAAGACAGAAAATGAAGAAAGCAATGAACACTACACCAGACATGTAGCTTGGTACTAAATTAAAGAGTTCATCTACGCTCTTCACCGATCGTCACCATAACACACCAACAATGTCAGATCTTTATGAAGGCTTTTGCTTATTTTCAAAAATAACTAAAAGCTTTGAAACCGCAGCATCAAACCAAGTACACCATCCATTTATGGAATTCCTTAGGCACCATTTGGTCGAGTAAGGTCAACAATTATTGATACTTTAGTATGGAAGGACCAGCGCTATTGGCGAGGATAAACTCGTTGGTGTAGTAGAATGGTAAGATCGTAACTATGGTAAGATGATAAGCTGGTTGGTATGACATATTGTTAAGCTGGTTGGTATATGATAATGTTGGTTTGGCTAGTTGGTGAGCTGGTTGGTGCGGTGTTACGATAAGCTCGTTGGTGTGGTAGGATGACGAGCTCGGTGGTATGGTAGGATAATGAGTTCGTTGGTGTGTTAGGATAATGAGTTCGTTGGTGTGTTAGGATAATGAGTTCGGTGGTATGGTAGGATAATGAGTTCGTTGGTGTGTTAGGATAATGAGTTCGTTGGTGTGGTAGGATAATGAGTTCGGTGGTGTGGTAGGATAATGAGTTTGTTGGTATGTTAGGATAATGAGTTCGTTGGTGTGTTAGGATAATGAGTTCGTTGGTGTGTTAGGATAATGAGTTCGTTGGTGTGTTAGGATAATGAGTTTGTTGGTATGGTAGGATAATGAGTTCGTTGGTGTGTTAGGATAATGAGTTCGATGGTATGGTAGGATAATGAGTTGGTGGTATGGTAGGATACTGAGTTCGGTGGTGTGTTAGGATAATGAGTTCGTTGGTGTGGTAGGATAATGAGTTCGGTGGTGTGGTAGGATAATGAGTTCGGTGGTGTGGTAGGAATAATGAGCTCGTTGGTGTGGTAGGATAATGAGTTCGTTGGTGTGGTAGGATGACAAGCTCGGTGGTGTGGTAGGATAATGAGTTCGTTGGTGTAGTAGGATAATGAGTTCGGTGGTGTGGTAGGATAATGAGTTCGGTGGTGTGGTAGGATAATGAGTTCGTTGGTGTGGTAGGATAATGAGTTCGTTGGTATGGTAGGATAATGAGTTCGGTGGTGTGGTAGGATACTGAGTTCGGTGGTGTGGTAGGATAATGAGTTCGTTGGTATGGTAGGATAATGAGTTCGTTGGTGTGGTAGGATAATGAGTTCGTTGGTATGGTAGGATAATGAGTTCGTTGGTATGGTAGGATAATGAGTTCGGTGGTGTGGTAGGATAATGAGTTCGTTGGTGTGGTAGGATAATGAGTTCGTTGGTATGGTAGGATAATGAGTTCGTGGTGTGGTAGGATAATGAGTTCGGTGGTGTGTAGGATAATGAGTTCGGTTGGTGTGGTAGGATAATGAGTTCGTTGGTATGGTAGGATAATGAGTTCGTTGGTGTGGTAGGATACTGAGTTCGGTGGTGTGGTAGGATAATGAGTTCGTTGGTGTGGTAGGATAATGAGTTCGTTGAGTTCGTGGTATGGTAGGATAATGAGTTGTTGTTCGGTGTTTAGGATAATGAGTTCGGTGTTTTGGTAGGATAATGAGTTCGTGGTTGTTAGTAATGAGTTCGTTGGTGTGGTAGGATATGAGTTCGTTGGTATGGTTAGGTTAGTTCGAGTGTAGGTTTGG
>NC_047016.1:6773664-6796164 GCF_902652985.1 Pecten maximus
ACCAATCTATATATAACAGTAATGGTACTCCCTATATTTATCAAACATATTTACTATCTTATATCATTAACAGTCAATGGTTTCCCAAAACTATTTTAAAATTTAATGGTCACTTAATAATTAACTAATTACCCTATTTTATCAAAAATTTTTACATTTAACCCATTTACTTGTTATACATTTTTATTCACCTAAAATTTTTAAATAATATAATTTTATTACTTTATCAATTAATTTAACCCGTAATGTTTACTCCCTATATTATATAAAATCAATTTACTCCTTATCTATATCATTAAAGTCAATGTGTTTCCCCATTAAAAATTAAAACAATGTGTTCTAAATTATTTATACATAATAAAGGTACTCCATATATCTATTCTTTAAAAAATTTTTTCCACATTTAAATCATTTAATCAAAATTTTTATAACTAATTTTAAATCAATGTTACCACTTCCATTAAAGCCCGTGTACTCATTTTATATTAAATCAATTGTTCCCTTTTCTAATCTTAAAGTCAAATTTACTCCACTATTTATACATAACAAAGTGACCCATATTTATATCATAAATGGACTCACTATATCATATCATTAACATATTTTACCCATATTCTATATAAACAGTCAATTACTCCCTTTTTCATCTTAACATCAATGTTTATCAACTTTATTAACAGTCAATGTTACTCATATAATCTTTTACGTTAAATTGCTACCAATTAAATTTAAACAAATTTTGTACCAAATAATAAATTTAATATTTACCCGTCACGGTACTATTTTACAAAATTTAAAAATTTCCCTTATAAATAATTTAAAATAACGTAATGTTGTATCATCATTATAATAAGTTGCACAAATCTAAAGTAATGTTAATAATCTAACTATTAAAAATTTTATCACTATATTAATTTAACCCTTAATCCCTTTTTCTAAGCCCTTTTAATCCATATTCTAAAACAAATTTAAAATGGCCATCATGGATCCCAAAAAAACCAAACGAATTGTTCATTATCTAATAAAATTTAAAAATGTCCTTAACTATTTCACAGCAATTATACTCCCTTTACATAACCAAAATTTTTAAAATTCAAATAAAGTCAATTATCACAATTATTCTAACAAACCATAAACTTTCTTAACAATTTAAAACCCAATATCATTAACAAAGGTCCTCAAAACCCAAATTAACATAAACTTATAACATAATAACAAACAATGTTCTCCACAACTAAAAAACACAATTCTCCATATAATTTAAATTTAAAACCAATGTTACCCATTATCTCAAAAAACCCAATTATCCATATATCTAATCAATAAAATTTCTCCATTACCAATAATTTTCACCCATTGTAACTTATCAATTATATCAAATAACTACCCCAAACAATCATTTTAAATCAAATTTTCCAATACCTTTAAATTTATTACAAGTAAAAGGTTTTCCATATCTATATCAAACTCAATGTGTCCAATTTTTCTATATCAATAACCAATTGTACTACCAACTAATTTCCATTAAAGTAATGTGTACCCCCTAAACTTAACAGTCAATTATCCAATATCCCATTTAAAATCATTTATCCATAACTTTTAAATTTAACAGTCATTTTTTACATCCCTCTTACCACTCAACAACTTTAATTAACTAAAATGTTACCAAAAATTTTATTCATTAAAATGTTAATCACTATACTATTCATTAACAGTCATGTTACCCACTCATTCTTACATAACAATAATACCCTATATATAAAATTAAACCCCCAAACTTAATCATTACCCAAATTACCATTTTTAAGTTTAAATCATTTACCATTAATCTTAACTTAAAAGAATCAAAATTTTTTCTTTTATCTAACATAAGTTATCCATTTCCCCATATCCGAAAGTTAATTGTACCAAAATATTATAAATTTTACACCAAATGTGCTACTATTCTAACATCAATGTCTCCAATTTATCTCATTACTCCCTTTTTTTTCCCAAACATGCAATGGTAAACCCCATCAATCATTAACAGTAATGTTTTCCACAATCTTTAAAATCAAACTCACTTTTAATTATTAAACATTTTCCTATTTAACAGTAATACCCACTATTAACTTAAAAATAATGGACTAACTTTCTTTACCCAAGTTATATATCCTAATCTATAACACATCTTGATATTAAATTTTTATAACACAATTGTTTCCTTATCTTATCATAACCGTCATGTGTTTAATATATAATTAACAGCAATTGTTTTACATTTTCATCAAATTTTGTATCATATATCATTTAAATTCAAAGTTTAATTTAAATATATATCTTAAAGATCCATATATCTAATCATTAAATCAATTTTACTCACTATCATTTATCCCTTAAAATTTTAAAATAATCTATCAATATATCATAATTTTGTCAATTTTCCTATATCTTAAAAAGTCAATTAACCCCCTTTATTAAACAGTCAATGGGACTCCATATATCTTAATCATTAAAAGTCAATTTTACTTACTAATTTTAATTTAACAGTCAATGTGTACCCAAAAATCTTTATATTAAAGTAAGGGTTCCCTTTTATCTAATCATAACAGTAATTTACACTATATCATTAACATCCAAAGTTTCACATACTTATATCATTAAAAGTCAATGTAACCCCTATTTTTTACATTAACAAATTTATCCACTATCTTATATTAAAGTCAAGTTTTATACTTAATTATTTTAAAAGTCAAGGTATCCCCTATAATTTATATAAAAACAATGTCTCCCCTATATCTATATCATTAACAGTCAATGTGTACTCCACTATATCTATATCATTAACAGTCAATGTGTACTCCACACTATAATCTATATCATACAGTTAAAATGTGTACTCCACTATATCTTAATATCATTAACAGTCAATGTTTACTTCCACTATATCTATATCATTAACAGTCAATGTGTACTCCACTTATAATTATATCTTAAACAGGTCAATGTGTACTCTACTATATCTTATAATCATTACAGTCAATGTGTACTCCACTATATCTATATTTAAACAGATAAAATGGTATCCCTATATCTTATATCATTAACAATCAATGTGTTGTTTCTGGTGGTGTTAAACTCCACTATATATTATATCATTAACGTCATGTTGACTCCACTATATCTATAAATAAAGTCAATGTGTACTCATTATGCTATATTCATTAACCGTCATGTGTACTCAACTATATCTATATCATAACATCAATGTGTACTCAACTATATCTATATCATTACACCCAGTCACAGTGTACTCCCTTATATCTATATCATTAACAGTCAATGGTACACTTATCTATATCATTAACAGTCAATGTGTACTCCACTATATCTATATCATTAACAGTCAATGTGTACTCCACTATATCTATATCATTAACAGTCAATGTGTACTCCACTATATCTTATATCATTAACAGTCAATGTGTACTCCACTATATCTTATATCATTAACAGTCAATGTGTACTCCACTATATCTTATATCATTAACAGTCAATGTGTACTCCACTATATCTATATCATTAACAGTCAATGTGTACTCCACTATATCTTATATCATTAACAGTCAATGTGTACTCCACTATATCTATATCATTAACAGTCAATGTGTACTCCACTATATCTATATCATTAACAGTCAATGTGTACTCCACTATATCTTATATCATTAACAGTCAATGTGTACTCCACTATATCTATATCATTAACAGTCAATGTGTACTCCACTATATCTATATCATTAACAGTCAATGTTTACTCCACTATATCTTATATCATTAACAGTCAATGTGTACTCCACTATATCTATATCATTAACAGTCAATGTGTACTCCACTATATCTATATCATTACAGTCAATGTGTACTCCACTATATCTTATATCATTAACAGTCAATGTGTACTCCACTATATCTTATATCATTAACAGTCAATGTGTACTCCACTATATCTATATCATTAACAGTCAATGTGTACTCCATTATATCTTATATCATTAACAGTCAATGTGTACTCCACTATATCTTATATCATTAACAGTCAATGTGTACTCCACTATATCTATATCATTAACAGTCAATGTGTACTCCACTATATCTATATCATTAACAGTCAATGTGTACTCCACTATATCTATATCATTAACAGTCAATGTGTACTCCACTATATCTTATATCATTAACAGTCAATGTGTACTCCACTATATCTATATCATTAACAGTCAATGTGTACTCCACTATATCTATATCATTAACAGTCAATGTGTACTCCACTATATCTATATCATTAACAGTCAATGTGTACTCCACTATATCTATATATATCATTAACAGTCAATGTGTACTCCACTATATCTATATCATTAACAGTCAATGTGTACTCCACTATATCTTATATCATTAACAGTCAATGTGTACTCCACTATATCTTATATCATTAACAGTCAATGTGTACTCCACTATATCTATATCATTAACAGTCAATGTGTACTCCACTATATCTTATATCATTAACAGTCAATGTGTACTCCACTATATCTTATATCATTAACAGTCAATGTGTACTCCACTATATCTATATCATTAACAGTCAATGTGTACTCCACTATATCTTATATCATTAACAGTCAATGTGTACTCCACTATATCTTATATCATTAACAGTCAATGTGTACTCCACTATATCTTATATCATTAACAGTCAATGTGTACTCCACTATATCTTATATCATTAACAGTCAATGTGTACTCCACTATATCTATATCATTAACAGTCAATGTGTACTCCACTATATCTTATATCATACTCTCCAATTATATCCTTATATCATTAACAGTCATTGTACTCCAACTATATCTATATCATTAACAGTCAATGTGTACTCCACTATATCTTATATCATTAACAGTCAATGTGTACTCCACTATATCTTATATCATTAACAGTCAATGTGTACTCCACTATATCTTATATCATTAACAGTCAATGTGTACTCCACTATATCTATATCATTAACAGTCAATGTGTACTCCACTTTACTATATTTCAGTCATGGAAATCCAAAATTTTAAATCAATTAATTAAAAAAAAAAAAAATTTCTATTTGGTTGGTTATGAAAATACCAAAGTGGAAGTAAATTTAAATTAAAAAAACAAAATTAAAAAATTAAATTTTAATGGGTTATTTTTGTATATTGGTGTGTTATTCCAAAAATTTTTTTTTATTGTTTAAAATAATAAAAATTTTTTTTTTAAAAAAATTTCCAAAGGGGCCTAGTGAAAAATGATTAAGGTATGTTTTTATCTTTAATGTTTAAACGTTAATAATTTTATTTAATTAATTAAGGGAACAGAAATTGATGTGTAAATTTGGAAAAGGGGGGGGCTTTTTCATGTATGTATAATACTGTTCAGGGAAATTTATGGTGATTAAAAAAGGAAAAAAATTTAATTATTAATTGCTGTACATGTACCGGAATATCAAATTGTTAAAGAGATGCGACAAGATACCGTGTTTGTTACACAAATGGAAATACAGTGATCAACGAGTAAATGATTTTTTTTTATAGAAAAGACAACTAAAAGTTACATGTTAAAAAAACCCAACCATTATTAAAAAGTAAAAAAGAAAGCAAGAAAAGAAAGAAAACCGACCTATTGAACAATTCCATGTGTAGCCGTCTATCATAAAATTCTGTTTTAATGCCAATGTATGGTCCCCTATGGAAGTATTCCTTACACAATATGATGTCAATTCCTACACAATATGATGTCAATTCCTACACAATAGGATGTCAATTCCTACACAATATGATGTCAATTCCTACACAATATGATGTCAATTCTTATACAATATGATGTCAATTCTTATACAATATGATGTCAATTCTTACGCAATAGGATGTCAATTCGAACACAACACTATGTCAATTCTAACACAACATTATGACAATTCTAACACAATATGATGTCAATTCTTATAAAATATGATGTCAATTCTTACACAATAGGATGTCAATTGTTATACAATATGATGTCAATTCCTACACAATAGGATGTCAATTCCTACACAATATGATGTCAATTCCTACACAATAGGATGTCAATTCCTACACAATATGATGTCAATTCCTACACAATAGGATGTCAATTCCTACACAATATGATGTCAATTCCTACACAATATGATGTCAATTCTTACACAATAGGATGTCAATTCTTACACAATATGATGTCAATTCCTTACACAATAGGATGTCAATTCTTATACAATATGATGTCAATTCCTACACAATATGATGTCAATTCTTACACAATAGGATGTCAATTCTTACACAATATGATGTCAATTCCTTACACAATAGGATGTCAATTCTTACACAATATGATGTCAATTCCTACACAATATGATGTCAATTTTTATGCAATATGATGTCAATTCTTACACAATAGGATGTCAATTCTTATACAATATGATATCAATTCTAAGACAATAGGATGTCAATTTTTATACAATATGGTGTCAATTCTTACACAATCTGATGTCAATTCTAAGACAATAGGATGTGAATTATTTCAAAACACGTTATCAATTCTAACACAATATGATGTCAATTCTAACACAATAGGATGTCAATTCTTACACAATAGGATGTCAATTTTTACACAATATGATGTCAATTCTTACACAATAGGATGTCAATTCTTATACAATATGATGTCAATTCTTACACAATATGATGTCAATTTTTATACAATATGATGTCAATTCTAAGACAATAGGATGTCAATTTTTATACAATATGATGTCAATTCTTACACAATCTGATGTCAATTCTAAGACAATAGGATGTGAATTATTTCAAAACACGTTATCAATTCCTACACAATATTTGATGTCAATTCTTATACAATATGATGTCAATTCTTACAAAATGATATTGAGTGTCATGTTTTACACATTGTGGTATAATCAACGTTACGTGGTCGATAAAATGAACATTCAGAAACTCCGTTAATTCAATTATGCGTTTGCTAATCTTCATCTGATGACAACATGATCACTAACGATGAGCCGGCCATCCCGATCCTGGGTTAGGTCGATGGGAGGCAAATCATGATTACAGTCTTTCATAGATTGAGGTTTTCCAGATTGCAATGAATTTCTTTTGTTTACACCTGAATAGAAAAATCAATTTAATCTATCACAGAATCCACTCTATGTCTTCGTATCTTGGCTGTGGTGATTTACGTTAAAAAAACATCAAAGGCGCCGCTGTCATGATCAAAGGAAAGACAACCTATTCGCCTAATACTAAATTCAATGAATTGATAGGTCAGATCACTATTTTAAGCAGCTAAATACATTTTATGATAGGTGATTTTTACCTGCTAATGTCGTCTAATCTAGAGCTAATGGTGAGTTTTGTCAGATAAGTGTAACTACCGAGCCGGGAGATCACATCACAGTGGTGGTCTTAAGATGCATGTTTATGCAAATATTGGATGTACGACATGTTTGAAAAAAATCAATATATTTAGGCTTTGCTACTTAAGGGAAAAGTCTCTCTTTGATCCATGTTGATGAAGGTTTAATTCAAATTCATACATAAACCATAATTTACAGATAACGGATCCCCTAAAGCTAAATAAAACCCCGTGTGTTAATAAATGGCCAACATGCATGGTATATACGTAGTACATGTAGTCATTTAATGTTAGGAAAATGAGATTGGAAAATATAATAATCAGTGGTCAAATTAATTTTCCATCCTATGTCCAAAACACAAAATAATAACACAGAGGTCGAAACAGTCATGACCAAGCGATAGAGGTTAACCGGTGGTGGCAGTGTCCTTCATCTGGACACCAATACAATCACAATCGTCAAGCTTCTATAGCAGTCCATGACAGTGTAAATCTGGAACAAGGGGGGATTATAAGGTTGAGTATACTATATTGTTCTATCGGTCGAATTTAACACATTAGGATTATCGTCAGTTCTATATCCACTTTCATTTAACGATCCCTATGTCCCACTGGTAAAAAGTAATGAAGTGCGGTTTATTATTCTAAACACCCGTGAAGATATAAACTTGATATTGATATTCGAGGGACCATTTCTACTGTAAAACCCTTTATAGTAATGTGTATAGGAATACATGTTGATGGAGGGACCACGTGTTTCCATACACCTTCGTGTCGATGTAGCAGTCTTTTGTATTCAGAAGAAACTACACAAATTAAATGAATATTAAACCACAACAGACAACTGCTGTGACATAAATGTCAATATCTTCCACTTGTTGCCTCTACCTTTTTATCGTTCGACATCCACGTGGAATCGACGTCAACTATACAATAGCAATGGTTTGGTGGCTGCGGTGGTAATATACCCATTTCCCGTGATTAACATAGGGCCTTCCTGTCACGGGCACGGCTGTTAATTTCTTTTCTCTATGAGCATGTATGGTCGTGACATGGTTGGGTATGGGCGATTGATCGAGAGTCTATTTTCCGTAATTGTTCTCCAATTTTCACTAATAGCACACCACTCCAATCAAACTGAATAGTCGAATAAAGATAACTGGCGATCCGGGGGAATAGTTGGATCGCTAGGACATCGATTGGCACAAAATCGCCCGTCATTACTTTTGTCCCCATGGTAATTTAGACAATCCCTCTCTATCAAAATTCGTTTGTATTGATTGGCGTACAATTCACGGCCATAAATAGAGAGATAATATGGTAAAACGGTTCCTGTCTAAGGAAAAATGATAAGGCCGTAAAAATGAGGATTTCATGTTAGTTTGTGCTACAGTGATATTCATAAGGATTCAAATTCAAAATTGAGCTCATTTACTAGGTATAATTTACGTTGGTATTTTCGTATTTTTTATTATTCATCTTTTGATTATTATTTTAGTGAGGGAGTTAATCGGACTGCATTGACAATATGGTATGTTCATACAATTATATGATCTTTTTCACATTTAGTTTTTTCACATCGAGGAATACGTCAATTGTAGTGAGCATTGTAAATGTAATTGTGCGAATTTTGAGGGGATCCATACAGTTGATTAAATAAGCCTCGGTGAGTGGATGATACGGGTTCTGGCAGTCAGTGACAATTGATTCCTCTGTGTCGAAATCTGTCTCTAATCATCTCCGCGAGCTTTACCATTCACTCGAAAATGTAAAAACAAATCAAATCTCAGACGAATTAAATGACATAAGTAGTTATCATTTGTTCCTAGAGCTGGTGTCGAGATACAGACTCCGTGTGAGTTAACCCTTAAGGCTTAGTTAAAGTACAAAGTGTTACGGCTATGATAGATACACTGTATATGAGCTACCATATTCCAGCTCGAGTTGTTTATTAACTTCTGTTTTCCAACTTATCTGTTTCTCTATCGTGTCTTAAATAAGCTTTATCCAATGGCGGGAGATCTTAATCAAGCTGAAATAAACAATGTATCAAAAAAAATTCAGACACAAGACTGGAACAATAGATAACACATTGTACCTGTATATCAAAGAAGTATTGTACATGGCAATTGTTGGATAAACGTCGAAAGTTAAAGGACAGCAATGTATTCTACAAATAATCCAACTACTGTTAGCATAGTAAAGAAGTTACACCTTAAGATAGCAATGTATTCTACAAATAATCCAACTACTGTTAGCATAGTAAAGGGGTAGGAGAGGATGGTGAGTGGGGAAATGTCGTCTCTAACGAAAACAAGCAATACATCAATACTACACAAAAAGCCGCAGATATCAATCAACACAATGTAAAATAAGAAATGTTTGGAGACTTGATCTAATGTAATGTGTCTCTAGCATTTTTAAGTACATACACGACATATAAATTACAAAAAAAAACATGGGTATTTATTGTTGAACCTCCCTCCTACCCTACCCCAGTCCCGTATTCAACATGAGACAAAATAATATGGCTCGGTTAGAAGTTTGACAACCAACCTCTCCCCCTGTTTATCAACTTAATGTTCAGTATCAGTCCCTTGTGCCTGTCAGCAATGTACCAGAGTCGAGCAGGTCAAAGTCAAATTTCTACAAATTGGAAAAGCAATGAGAAACGATAATTTGTATGCAAATCTCTCGTGGCAAATTCGTCATAGAGAAATCACTTTGAAGAGAGACTATCAATAACATGATGGACAAAACACGTCCAATTGTGTACTACATGATATGCTTTACTCATCTTACGTTCTAACACAATCAACTGCAGCGATTCAAGCTTCCCGTGGATACAGAGCGTTTGATTTCAAAGCGTGTGAAAGATAACGATATAGATTGCAAGCAGATCAATTGAATCTGATTGCAATCGGAGTCGTTAATATGTTTACCAAAGTTATTTCTGCAAACATTGTACTTGATCCATTTCTGTTAATATAATTTGATTATATTTTTTACTGGGTCCTTTTTGTCGCTTTGAGAGGAAACCATAGGAATAGCTTCAGCTGTTTGAACAATTGATACATTAACGATAAGGGTAAAAACATACCAACACATTTTGAGTAAAGATTTATCTTCAGTCTATCTGGAGGTATTTAATTATGATATTGGATAAAGGAAACTTTGATAAAAACTTACATCTCGAATAACACATCACAAAGGAATCGTAAATTGAGAAAAAATGTCCACTATAAAAATAAAATAAACAACTGGAACGAAAAGACATTAAAACTCACCAAACGATAATTATGAACGTCGTTTACTGCAAATTAGAGAAACTCTGTACATCTCTTTTAAAAGTTCAATTTCAATTAGTTTTTGTGAGAAAAAAATAATCTTGGAACACGTTAATGAAAATCAATTGAACATATTTTTCAAAAACAAAATACATCTTCATCGTGCTTTTTGTACATTTAATATCCTATAAGTATGTCGCTTGGTGGCGCCAGTAGAAAGTATGATGTTAGCGAATTGGTGATCGGTTAATGATACGTCATTTACTGTCAGTCGTAGTACCACACACGATGCAGTGAGAGTACAGCATTGTGAGTATAATTTAATTTGACAGAGGAGGTAACATTGTCATCTATAATCATATACCAGTAAAATAATACAGACTTCAGTATTGATGACGTAAGGTTCCATTTGACATGACAGAAATATACAGCAACATAGACTGGCCACCAGACCCTAAGTTGTTTTGTTAAGAATTGCCAAGCTAAATTCTAATACTAGATTATCTGCCCCTAGTTTGAAACTTAGAATCAGACATATCCTAGGGATCAAAATCATAAAGCTCAATTTTATTTATAATTTTAATATTCTAGAGACAGGGGGCCAGTCTAACAGCAACATTACATAGAAAAAAATGGGTATTTGTTGGTTCCAGGGGATGTAAATCTGCTACCACAAAAGGCTGTGTTATTTCATCCCCGGGTCATCGTGTAAACGTGCCGACAGTTGAATAGATATAGTCATTTGATTGGTTGAGATTTTGACCTTTTTCTCGCATCTTCGTTTCACGTGATCTTTTGTTGACGTCACCAGGAATCACTTGGACGTCATACAGTCTTGTCAAAGTTGTGATTTGATGAACAAATTACGACTGAATCTAGATCTGTTGCGGTATCAGAAACTGTTACGTTCTCCCTATCCATTGCGAAATATTCACGATCCATGTAACGACAAGGATTCGCTTAATGAGTTTATTACAACAGAGGACAGGTAAACACCAAAACTGTTGGTGACGATAAAAAAGTCCAGATTCCTTTCAAAATGGAAAAGCGACCGATTGAAATATTATCTGTTGTACTGAATGCATTCCCTGGCACACATTGTAACACATATAACAGGTCAGCCTCTCAGGAATGTCCCAGACCAAAGGTCTCCGACAGCGACAGCGAGTGGCACTACAGAACTGCTGACATTTAAGTTTGAAAGACGTCTGACTTCAATTGGCTTGTCATTATAGTTATTCCTGACGAAATACATTTGAAAAATAAAAATGATAAAAATCCATTTTTTGAATAATAATTAGAGACTATTTACATACAAGACTCGTAGTTGTTGGGTATGGTGTTTATCTCGCTAAAGCTCGTGTCTTTTTTTAACACATAACACATCTATATACATAACAAATAACTCTAGATAACATATAACTAACAAAAAAAACTCATATCTATACCTACAACCTAACTCCGTAAAACACAAATCTATACCTACAACATAACTCCGTATAACACAAATCTATACCTACAACATAACTCCGTATAACACAAATCTATATCTACAACATAACTCCGTATAACACAAATCTATACCTACAACATAACTCCGTATAACACAAATCTATACATACAACATAACTCCGTATAACACAAATCTATACCTACAACATAACTCCGTATAACACAAATCTATACCTACAACATAACTCCGTATAACACAAATCTATACCTACAACATAACTCCGTATAACACAAATCTATACCTACAACCTAACTCCGTATAACACAAATCTATACCTACAACATAACTCCGTATAACACAAATCTATACCTACAACATAACTCCGTATAACACAAATCTATACCTACAACCTAACTCCGTATAACACAAATCTATACCTACAACATAACTCCGTATAACACAAATCTATACCTACAACATAACTCCGTATAACACAAATCCATACCTACAACCTAACTCCGTATAACACATATCTATACCTACAACATAACTCCATATAACACAAATCTATACCTACAACATAACTCCGTATAACACAAATCTATACCTACAACATAACTCCATATAACACAAATCTATACCTACAACCTAACTCCGTATAACACAAATCTATACCTACAACATAACTCCGTATAACACAAATCTATACATACAACATAACTCCGTATAACACAAATCTATACCTACAACATAACTCCGTATAACACAAATCTATACCTACAACATAACTCCGTATAACACAAATCTATACCTACAACATAACTCCGTATAACACAAATCTATACCTACAACATAACTCCGTATCACACAAATCTATACCCACAACATAACTCCGTATAACACAAATCTATACCTACAACATAACTCCATATAACACAAATCTATACCTACAACATAACTCCGTATAACACAAATCTATACCTACAACAAAACTCTAAAGAACACAAATCTATACCTACAACATAACTCCGTATAACACAAATCTATACATAACACATAACTCCGTATAACACAAATCTATACTTACAACATAACTCCGTATAACACAAATCTATACCTACAACAAAACTCGAAAGAACACAAATCTATACCTACAACCTAACTCCGTATAACACAAATCTATACCTACAACCTAACTCCATATAACACAAATCTATACCTACAACAAAACTCCGTATAACACAAATCTATACCTACAACCTAACTCCGTATAACACAAATCTATACCTACAACATAACTGCGTAAAACTCATATCTATACCTACAACATAACTGCGTAAAACTCATATCTATACCTACAACATAACTCCATATAACACAAATCTATACCTACAACCTAACTCCGTATAACACAAATCTATACCTACAACATAACTCCGTATAACACAAATCTATACCTACAACATAACTCCGTATAACACAAATCTATACCTACAACATAACTCCGTATAACACAAATCTATACATACAACATAACTCCGTATAACACAAATCTATACCTACAACATAACTCCGTATAACACAAATCTATACCTACAACATAACTCCGTATAACACAAATCTATACCTACAACATAACTCCGTATAACACAAATCTATACCTACAACCTAACTCCGTATAACACAAATCTATACCTACAACATAACTCCGTATAACACAAATCTATACATACAACATAACTCCATATAACACAAATCTATACCTACAACATAACTCCGTATAACACAAATCTATACCTACAATATAACTCCGTATAGCACAAATCTATACCTACAACCTAACTCCGTATAACACAAATCTATACCTACAACATAACTCCGTATAACACAAATCTATACATACAACATAACTCCGTATAACACAAATCTATACCTACAACATAACTCCGTATAACACAAATCTATACCTACAACATAACTCCGTATAACACAAATCTATACCTACAACATAACTCCGTATAACACAAATCTATACCTACAACATAACTCCGTATAACACAAATCTATACCCACAACATAACTCCGTATAACACAAATCTATACCTACCATATAACACAAATCTATACCTACAACATAACTCCGTATAACACAAATCTATACCTACAACAAAACTCTAAAGAACACAAATCTATACCTACAACATAACTCCGTATAACACAAATCTATACATAACACATAACTCCGTATAACACAAATCTATACTTACAACATAACTCCGTATAACACAAATCTATACCTACAACAAAACTCGAAAGAACACAAATCTATACCTACAACCTAACTCCGTATAACACAAATCTATACCTACAACCTAACTCCATATAACACAAATCTATACCTACAACAAAACTCCGTATAACACAAATCTATACCTACAACCTAACTCCGTATAACACAAATCTATACCTACAACATAACTGCGTAAAACTCATATCTATACCTACAACATAACTGCGTAAAACTCATATCTATACCTACAACATAACTCCATATAACACAAATCTATACCTACAACCTAACTCCGTATAACACAAATCTATACCTACAACATAACTCCGTATAACACAAATCTATACCTACAACATAACTCCGTATAACACAAATCTATACCTACAACCTAACTCCGTATAACACAAATCTATACCTACAACATAACTCCGTATAACACAAATCTATACCTACAACCTAACTCCATATAACACAAATCTATACCTACAACATAACTCCGTATAACACATATCTATACCTACAACATAACTCCATATACCACAAATCTATACATACAACATAACTCCGTATAACACAAATCTATACCTACAACCTAACTCCGTATAACACAAATCTATACCTACATCATAACTCCATATAACACAAATCTATACCTACAACCTAACTCCGTATAACACAAATCTATACATAACACATAACTCCGTATAACACAAATCTATACCTACAACATAACTCCGTATAACACAAATCTATACCTACAACCTAACTCCGTATAACACAAATCTATACATAACACATAACTCCGTATAACACAAATCTATACCTACAACATAACTCCGTATAACACAAATCTATACCTAC
This sequence comes from Pecten maximus, assembly GCF_902652985.1. Classification (NCBI taxonomy): domain Eukaryota; kingdom Metazoa; phylum Mollusca; class Bivalvia; order Pectinida; family Pectinidae; genus Pecten; species Pecten maximus. The sequence continues at coordinate 6,789,021 of NC_047016.1, forward strand.
AACCTAACTCCGTATTACACAAATCTATACATACAACATAACTCCGTATAACACATATCTATACCTACAACATAACTCCGTATAACACATATCTATACATAACACATAACTCCGTATAACACATATCTATACCTACAACATAACTCCGTATAACACAAATCTATACCTACAACCTAACTCCGTATAACACAAATCTATACATAACACATAACTCCGTATAACACATATCTATACATACAACCTAACTCCGTATAACACAAATCTATACCTACAACATAACTCCGTATAACATAAATCTATACCTACAACATAACTCCGTATAACACAAATCTATACCTACAACATAACTCCATATAACACATATCTATACCTACCACATAACTCTAAAGAACACAAATCTATACATACAACATAACTCCGTATAACACAAATCTATACCTACAACATAACTCCGTATAACACAAATCTATACCTAAACATAACTCCATATAACACAAATCTATACCTACAGCATAACTCCGTATAACACAAATCTATACCTACAACATAACTCCGTATAACACAAATCTATACCTACAACATAACTCCGTATAACACAAATCTATACCTACAACATAACTCCGTATAACACAAATCTATACTTACAACATAACTCTAAAGAACACAAATCTATACCTACAACATAACTCCGTATAACACAAATCTATACCTACAACATAACTCCGTATAACACAAATCTATACCTACAACATAACTCCATATAACACATATCTATACCTACAATATAACTCCGTATAACACAAATCTATACCTACAACATAACTCCGTATAACACAAATCTATACCTACAACATAACTCCGTATAACACAAATCTATACCTACAACATAACTCCATATAACACAAATCTATACCTACAACCTAACTCCGTATAACACAAATCTATACCTACAACATAACTCCGTATAACACAAATCTATACCTACAACATAACTCCATATAACACAAATCTATACATACAACATAACTCCGTATAACACAAATCTATACATAACACATAACTCCGTATAACACATATCTATACCCACAACATAACTCTAAAGAACACAAATCTATACATAACACATAACTCCGTATAACACAAATCTATACATAACACATTACTCTAAAGAACACAAATCTATACATAACACATAACTCCGTATAACACATATCTATACCTACAACATAACTCCGTATAACACAAATCTATACATAACACATAACTCCGTAAAACACAAATCTATACCTACAACATAACTCCGTATAACACAAATCTATACCTACAACATAACTCCGTATAACACAAATCTATACCTACAACATAACTCCGTATAACACAAATCTATACCTACAACATAACTCCATATAACACAAATCTATACCTACAACATAACTCCGTATAACACAAATCTATACATACAACATAACTCCGTATAACACAAATCTATACATACAACGTAACTCCGTATAACACAAATCTATACCTACAACCTAACTCCGTATAACACAAATCTATACATAGCACATAACTCCGTATAACACAAATCTATACCTACAACATAACTCCATATAACACAAATCTATACATAACACATAACTCCGTATAACACAAATCTATACATAACACATAACTCCGTATAACACATATCTATACATACAACCTAACTCCGTATAACACAAATCTATACCTACAACATAACTTCGTATAACATAAATCTATACCTACAACATAACTCCGTATAACACAAATCTATACCTACAACATAACTCCATATAACACATATCTATACCTACCACATAACTCTAAAGAACACAAATCTATACATACAACATAACTCCGTATAACACAAATCTATACCTACAACATAACTCCGTATAACACAAATCTATACCTAAACATAACTCCATATAACACAAATCTATACCTACAGCATAACTCCGTATAACACAAATCTATACCTACAACATAACTCCGTATAACACAAATCTATACCTACAACATAACTCCGTATAACACAAATCTATACCTACAACATAACTCCGTATAACACAAATCTATACTTACAACATAACTCTAAAGAACACAAATCTATACCTACAACATAACTCCGTATAACACAAATCTATACCTACAACATAACTCCGTATAACACAAATCTATACCTACAACATAACTCCATATAACACATATCTATACCTACAATATAACTCCGTATAACACAAATCTATACCTACAACATAACTCCGTATAACACAAATCTATACCTACAACATAACTCCGTATAACACAAATCTATACCTACAACATAACTCCATATAACACAAATCTATACCTACAACATAACTCCATATAACACAAATCTATACCTACAACATAACTCCATATAACACAAATCTATACCTACAACATAACTCCGTATAACACAAATCTATACCTACAACAAAACTCCGTATAACACAAATCTATACCTACAACATAACTCCATATAACACAAATCTATACCTACAGCATAACTCCGTATAACACATATCTATACATAACACATAACTCTAAAGAACACAAATCTATATATATAACACATTTTAACTCTAAAGAAGACAAATCTATACATAACGCATAATCATACATGAGACATAACTTCAAAAAACACACATCTTTACATAACCCGTAACACTACGTAACACATAACTCTGAAAACACACATATATGGACTTACAACATATATAGCTCTACATAACACATAAATATCTAAAAAAAAAAAACCAAAAAAAAAAAAACCACACACATAGCTTTAATAACACATAGCTAAAAAACACAGATACATTTACATAACACATAATTCTAAATAACACATTATTATTCTTAAAAACACATATCTATACATTACACATAACATTACATAACACATAACTCTACTTATCACATAGCTCTGCACAACAAATTACACAAAAAACACAAATATATACATAACACATTACTCGAAATAACACATATCTATACATACAACATAACTCCAAAAAACATATCTTTACATAATCTGTAACACTGCATAACACAAAACACATATCTATGCATACAACATATCACTACATAACATATATATATACATAACACATTACTCCAAAAACACATATCTTTATATAATCCGTTACACTAAATAACACATAACTCTAAATAAAACATAACACTACATAACACATTACTCTGAAAAAACACATATATATACATACAGCATAACACTACATAACACATATCTATACATAACACATAACTAAAAATATATAAAACTCTCCATAACAAATAACTCACATAACATATAACTCAACTTAACATATAGATATACAATAGATATAATTCTACATATCACATAACTCGACACAAAACATATCTATACACAACACATAACTCTACACAAAACATATCTATACACAACACATAACTCTACACAACACATATCTATACACAACACATAACTCGACACAAAACATATCTATACACAACACATAACTCTACACAAAACATATCTATACACAACACATAACTCTACACAACACATATCTATACACAACACATAACTCTACACAACACATAGCTATACACAACACATAGCTATACACAACACATAACTCTACACAAAACATATATCTACACAACACATATCTATACACAACACATAACTCTACACAAAACATATCCATACACAACACATAACTCTACACAACACATATCTATACACAACACATAACTCTACACAAAACATATCCATACACAACACATAACTCTACACAACACATATCTATACACAACACATATCTCTACGTAACACATCTATACACAACACATATCTCTACATTACACATAATTGTACAGAAATAACATTATCGGTAACTGATCATACTAGTACCGACAAGGGATCATATAATTCTGATGTAAACAAGCAATAATGACAGGGAAAACGATTAAAATGTCCTAGATGACAATACAAAATAAAATATTTAATTCTTGTTTAATATTGGTTACGAAACTTCAACTTGTATTAGTAACAACCTATGTACAATAAATATTTTATAAACATGTTGCAGAGCAGTCAATATGACTGTATTGTCGGGTTCTGATTTTGACGTTTATTACTTTTTAAAAACAATTATATTAGTTGATACGTTTCCAATAATGGTTTGTGGGTATAATTGATTGGAGTATGATATTAAATCTCCACAAATGACTGGCAGTGTTTTATTAAAAATATATACCAACTTTCAATAGCCAACAGGGCTGTGTTTTAGCTATTACAATGTTGAGGCATATGCACTATCGTCAATCTTACCCTGAAATAAATCTTAATGTATTGATGTTGTTTAGACCACTTTCTGAAAATGAAATTTCTGTTGGGATATGATTTATAAATATGGCTAATGTCAAACAGCGAACCGTCTCTCTCCTGCCATTTTAGCCTAATGGTGTCGATGACAATCCCACAATGAGCAAAATAAAAGTTTAGTTGTTTTATGTGCCTTTTGTGTAGGAAAAATACCGTATATAGAACCCTTCATATTCCATTTATACAATTATTATATATACTTACATATGCTACCTTTATATCATATACATTTGTATACTATATTAACAATATTATTTATATATAATAATGAAAATAACGATAATAAACTTTATTTATTCTTGATGACGTATTGAGTCAACGACTCGTCTTACATATCGTCAAGCAAAATGTACATTATTTAGAACATCATTACAATATTGATATCCTTAGCTTAAAAATTAGGTTAAGTTAAAATAATAATTGGATACACATACATGTAATGTATGTAGCTATAAATAGTTCAGTAGTAATATAATGATGGACAAATATCACAGTTGTATCAAATTTTTTGAGATTGGCATATTTCACTAATATTCCAGTTATTCAATATTCAGTTAGACTGATCAATCATGCAGAGGGCTATGCTTCTGTGTTGGTCATATCAACTCTTACCACGTCTACAAAGTCATCAGCACGATTGCCTTGGCTCCACACTGATTTACACATTTTTTAATTAGTACAGATACTTCTATCACAGCTTTGCATGATTTCATCTAAAAGTAGTATATTTCAATAGTAAAACAGTCAAAACATATTGTATTTCGACACCATAAAATACTGTTTGGCGCATTTCTTAAAAGATAAAACACTTTTACATTTTTGTACATAAGATGGTAAACTATTCCATATGTAAGGACCTTGGTAGGTAAAAGATCTTTTGAAAATATTTGTATTAAAAGATGGCATGTAAAATACATTCTGTGTTGATGATTTGGTAGATCTTGTCTGAATTTCAGATGACAACTTCAAGTAATCAAGTAATCTGGGGCCATGTCGTTAAGGACTTGTACATCAGAATAGAGTTGTATAAAATCCGTTTTATTTAAAAGTAAGCTATTTGAGTTTTTTTTTAAACATATCTGTTGATGGTGTATAAAAATCACATTTTAAAATAATCCTTGCAGCACTTAGCAATGTGATTTTTTGACGCATTTCCCCATATGGTAGAACAGTAGTCGAAATGGGGATTAATAAAACAGTTGTAGTAAGTCAGACAAGATGATTCGGTTAGAAAAGGTCGAATACGTCTCATTTGGAACATTTGGTAAGATGACTTTTTTTTATGTTTCTGCAAATTTGTTTGTCCCACGTTAGACAATCATCTATGTTAATTCCAAGGAATTTTTCTTGTTTCACATTTTCTATTGTTACATCGTTTATTGAGACAGAGGGCTGTTCGGTTTGATTAGATTTGCGTTGTTTGCGTTGAGATGTTCAAATTAGTAGAACTTAGTTTTTTTCTGTATTTACAAACATTTTATTTACATCACACCAATTTTGAATAGATCTAGTGTAATCATTTAAATTTTGATTGATGTTCTCAACTAATTTGCCTTGTGCATGGGCGGCTGTGTCATCCGCATACATGTTCTCATTGTTGAATATTTTGTTACTAAAGGCAAATCATTCACATATACGATAAACATTAGAGGCCCGAGTATTGAGCCTTGGAGGACACCGACTGTGAGGGGTTGTGGATTACTTTGAGAGGTTTTGAAATTAACGATTTGAAAACGGTCATTGATGTAACTTCCGAAATATGCCATGGTGGTTTTTGAACAGCCATACAATCTTAATTTGGAAAGTAACATGTTGTGATCAACAAGGTCAAAGGTCTTTCTAAAGTCTAAAAATAGAACTCCTGTTAAGTATCCCGTATCTATCGAATCATACCACATATTTGTTACTTTTGTCAAAGCAGTCTGACAGGAATGTTGAGCTCTAAAACCAGATTGGCATTCTAAGATAAGATTATGACTGCATAAAATTGTTGATGGATATGTTTTTCTAGACATTTAGATAGAATTGGTATTGGTGTATAGTTTCAAATTTCTTCTTTCTTCTCATTTTTAAAAGAGGAGCATTTTCCCAAAGATATAGTATTGATTTACCATTTTTTATAATATATACTTACATATACCACCTATATATAATATATACTAACATATACCACATATATATAATATATACTGACATATACCACCTATATATAATATATACTTACATATACCACCTATATATAATATATCCTTACATATACAACACATATATAATATATACTTACATTTACCACCTATATATAATATATACTTACATATACCACCTATATATAATATATACTTACATATACCACCAATATATAATATATACTGACATATACCACCTATATATAATATATACTTACATATACCACCAATATATAATATATACTGACATATACCACCTTTATATAATATATACTTACATATACCATTTATATATAGTATAAACTTACAATACAATTTATATATAGTATATACTTAAAATACGATTTATATAAAATATATACTTACAATACCATTTATATAATTATAATATCTACTCACATATACCACCTATATATAATATATACTTACAACAAAATTTATATATAGTAAATAAAAAATGTTTATACTTACAATACCATTTATATATAATATATACTTACAATACCATTAATATATGATATATACTTACAACAAAATT